>NW_026969297.1:0-45952 GCF_028390025.1 Pseudophryne corroboree
GTCGATTTGTTGTCGGCCACTTGTGTCGCTTAGCTTAGTCACACAGCGACCTTGGTGCGCCTCTTTTTTTCTTTGGCAATCATGTGCTGTTTTGGGGACAAAATTTTTTGAAGGGCCAACCTGCCTGACACTTGCAGTGCCACTCCTAGATGGGGCCAGGTGTTTGTGTCGGCAACTTGTGTCGCTTAGCTTAGTCACACAGCGACCTTGGTGCGCCTCTTTTTTTCTTTGCATCATGTGCTGTTTGGGGGACAATTTTTTTGAAGGGCCATCCTGCCTGACACTGCAGTGCCACTCCTAGATGGGCCAGGTGTTTGTGTCGGCCACTTGTGTCGCTTAGCTTAGTCACACACAGCGACCTTGGAGCGCCTCTTTTTTTCTTTGCATCATGTGCTGTTTGGGGACAATTTTTTTGAAGGGGCCATCCTGCCTGACACTGCAGTGCCACTCCTAGATGGGCCAGGTGTTTTGTGTCGGCCACTTGTTGTCGCTTAGCTTAGACACACAGCGACCTTGGTGCGCCTCTTTTTTTCTCTGCATCATGTGCTGTTTGGGGACAATTTTTTTGAAGGGCCATCCTGCCTGGACACTGCAGTGCCAACTCCTAGATGGGCCAGGTGTTTGTGTCGGCCACTTGTGTCGCTTAGCTTAGTCACACAGCGACCTTGGTGCGCCTCTTTTTTTTCTTTGCATCATGTGCTGTTTGAGGACAATTTTTTTGAAGGGCCATCCTGCCTGACACTGCAGTGCCACTCCTAGATGGGGCCAGGTGTTTGTGTCGGCCACTTGTGTCGCTTAGCTTAGTCACACAGCGACCTTGGTGCGCCTCTTTTTTTCTTTGCATCATGTGCTGTTTGGGGACAATTTTTTTTGAAGGGCCATCCTGCCTGATCACTGCAGTGCCACTCCTAGATGGGCCAGGGTGTTTTGTGTCGGCCACTTGTGTCGCTTAGCTTAGTCACACAGCGACCTTGGTGCGCCTCTTTTTTTTCTTTGCATCATGTGCTGTTTGGGGACAATTTTTTTGAAGGGCCATCCTGCCTGACACTGCAGTGCCACTCCTAGATGGGCCAGGTGTTTGTGTCGGCCACTTGTGTCGCTTAGCTTAGTCACACAGCGACCTTGGTGCGCCTCTTTTTTTTCTTTGCATCATGTGCTGTTTGAGGGACAATTTTTTTTGAAGGGGCCATCCTGCCTGATCACTGCAGTGCCACTCCTAGATGGGCCAGGTGTTTGTGTCGGGCCACTTTTGTCGCTTAGCTTAGTCACACAGCGACCTTGGTGCGCCTCTTTTTCTTCTTTGCATCATGTGCTGTTTGGGGACAATTTTTTTGGAAGGGGCCATCCTGCCTGACACTGCAGTGCCACTCCTAGATGGGCCAGGTGTTTGTGTCGGCCACTTGTGTCGCTTAGCTTAGTCACACAGCGACCTTGGTGCGCCTCTTTTTTTCTTTGCATCATGTGCTGTTTGGGCTACAATTTTTTTGAAGGGCCATCCTGCCTGACACTTGCAGTGCCACTCCTAGATGGGCCAGGTGTTTGTGTCGGCCACTTTTGTCGCTTAGCTTAGTCACACAGCGACCTTGGTGTGCCTCTTTTTTTTCTTTGCATCATGTGCTGTTTGGGGGACAACTTTTTTGAAGGGCCATCCTGCCTGACACTGCAGTGCCACTCCTAGATGGGGCCAGGTGTTTGTGTCGGCCACTTGTGTCGCTTAGCTTAGTCACACAGCGACCTTGGTGCGCCTCTTTTTTTCTTTGCATCAGGTGCTGTTTGGCTACAATTTTTTTGAAGGGCCATCCTGCCTGACACTGCAGTTGCCACTCCTAGATGGGCCCAGGTGTTTTGTGTCGGCCACTTGTGTCGCTTAGCTTAGTCACACAGCGACCTTGGTGTGCCTCTTTTTTTCTTTGCATCATGTGCTGTTTGGGGACAACTTTTTTTGAAGGGGCCATCCTGCCTGACACTGCAGTGCCACTCCTAGATGGGCCAGGTGTTTGTGTCGGCCACTTGTGTCGCTTAGCTTAGTCACACAGCGACCTTGGTGCGCCTCTTTTTTTCTTTTGCATCAGGTGCTGTTTGGGGACAATTTTTTTGAAGGGCCATCCTGCCTGGACACTGCAGTGCCACTCCTAGATGTGCCAGGTTTTTGTGTCGGCCACTTGTGTCGCTTAGCTTAGTCACACAGCGACCTTGGTGCGCCTCTTTTTTTCTTTGCATCATGTGCTGTTTGGGGGACAATTTTTTTGAAGGGCCATCCTGCCTGACACTGCAGTGCCACTCCTAGATGGGCCAGGTGTTTGTGTCGGCCACTTGTGTCGCTTAGCTTAGTCACACAGCGACCTTGGTGCGCCTCTTTTTTTCGTTGCATCATGTGCTGTTTGGGGACAATTTTTTTGAAGGGCCATCCTGCCTGACACTGCAGTGCCACTCCTAGATGGGCCAGGTGTTTGTGTCGGCCACTTGTGTCGCTTAGCTTAGTCACACAGCGACCTTGGTGCGCCTCTTTTTTTCTTTGCATCATGTGCTGTTTGGGGACAATTTTTTTGAAGGGGCCAATCCTGCCTGACACTGCAGTGCCACTCCTAGATGGGCCAGGTGTTTGTGTCGGCCACTTGTGTCGCTTAGCTTAGTCCACACAGCGACCTTGGTGCGCCTCTTTTTTTCTTTGCATCATGTGCTGTTTGGGGACAATTTTTTTGAAGGGGCCATCCTGCCTGACACTGCAGTGCCACTCCTAGATGGGCCAGGTGTTTGTGTCGGCCACTTGCGTCGCTTAGCTTAGTCACACAGCGACCTTGGTGCACCTCTTTTTTTCTTTGCATCATGTGCTGTTTGGGGACACTTTATTTGAAGGGCCATCCTGCCTGACACTGCAGTGCCACTCCTAGATGGGCCAGGTGTTTTGTGTCGGCCACTTGTGTCGCTTAGCTTAGTCACACAGCGACCTTGGTGCGCCTCTTTTTTTTCTTTGCATCATGTGCTGTTTGGGGACAATTTTTTTTGAAGGGCCAATCCTGCCTGACACTGCAGTGCCACTCCTAGATGGGCCAGGTGTTTGTGTCGGCCACTTGGTGTCGCTTAGCTTAGTCACACAGCGACCTTGGTGCGGCCTCTTTTTTTTCTTTGCATCATGTGCTGTTTGAGGGACAATTTTTTTGAAGGGCCATCCTGCCTGACACTGCAGTGCCACTCCTAGATGGGCCAGGTGTTTGTGTCGGCCACTTTTGTCGCTTAGCTTAGTCACACAGCGACCTTGGTGCGCCTCTTTTTTCTTTGCATCATGTGCTGTTTGGGGACAATTTTTTTGAAGGGCCATCCTGCCTATCACTGCAGTGCCACTCCTAGATGGGCCAGGTGTTTGTGTCGGCCACTTGTGTAGCTTAGCTTAGTCACACAGCGACCTTGGTGCGCCTCTTTTTTTCTTTGCATCATGTGCTGTTTGGGGGACAATTTTTTTGAAGGGCCATCCTGCCTGACACTGCAGTGCCACTCCTAGATGGGCCAGGTGTTTGTGTCGGCCCACTTGTGGTCGCTTAGCTTAGTCACACAGCGACCTTGGTGCGCCTCTTTTTTTTCTTTGCATCATGTGCTGTTTGAGGGACAATTTTTTTTGAAGGGCCATCCCTGCCTGACACTGCAGTGCCACTCCTAGATGGGCCAGGTGTTTGTGTCGGCCACTTTTGTCGCTTAGCTTAGTCACACAGCGACCTTGGTGCGCCTCTTTTTTTTTCTTTGCATCATGTGCTGTTTGGGGACAATTTTTTTGAAGGGCCATCCTGCCTGACACTGCAGTGCCACTCCTAGATGGGCCAGGTGTTTGTGTCGGCCACTTGTGTCGCTTAGCTTAGTCACACAGCGACCCTTGGTGCGCCTCTTTTTTTCTTTGCATCAGGTTGCTGTTTGGCTACAATTTTTTTGAAGGGCCATCCTGCCTGACACTGCAGTGCCACTCCTAGATGGGCCAGGTGTTTGTGTCGGCCACTTGTGTCGCTTAGCTTAGTCACACAGCGACCTTGGTGTGCCTCTTTTTTTTCTTTGCATCATGTGCTGTTTGGGGGACAACTTTTTTGAAGGGGCCATCCTGCCTGACACTGCAGTGCCACTCCTAGATGGGGCCAGGTGTTTTGTGTCGGCCCACTTGTGTCGCTTAGCTTAGTCACACAGCGACCTTGGTGCGCCTCTTTTTTTCTTTGCATCATGTGCTGTTTGGGGACAATTTTTTTTGAAGGGCCATCCTGCCTGACACTGCAGTGCCACTCCTAGATGGGCCAGGTGTTTGTGTCGGCCACTTGTGTCGCTTAGCTTAGTCACACAGCGACCTTGGTGCGGCCTCTTTTTTTTCTTTGCATCATGTGCTGTTTGGGGACAAATTTTTTGAAGGGCCATCCTGCCTGACACTGCAGTGCCACTCCTAGATGGGCCAGGTGTTTGGTGTCGGCCACTTGTGTCGCTTAGCTTAGTCACACAGCGACCTTGGTGGGCCCTCTTTTTTTCTTTGCATCATGTGCTGTTTGGGGACAATTTTTTTTGAAGGGCCATCCTGCCTGACACTGCAGTGCCACTCCTAGATGGGCCAGGTGTTTGTGTCGGCCACTTTGTGTCGCTTAGCTTAGTCACACAGCGACCTTGGAGCGCCTCTTTTTTTCTTTGCATCAGGGTGCTGTTTGGGGGACAATTTTTTTTGAAGGGGCCATCCTGCCGGACACTGCAGTGCCACTCCTAGATGGGCCAGGTGTTTTGTGTCGGCCACTTGTGTCGCTTAGCTTAGTCACACAGCGACCTTGGTGCGCCTCTTTTTTTCTTTGCATCATGTGCTGTTTGGGGACAATTTTTTTGAAGGGCCATCCTGCCTGACACTGCAGTGCCACTCCTAGATGGGCCAGGTGTTTGTGTCGGCCACTTGTGTCGCTTAGCTTAGTCACACAGCGACCTTGGTGCGCCTCTTTTTTCTTTGCATCATGTGCTGTTTGGGGACAATTTTTTTGAAGGGCCATCCTGCCTGACACTGCAGTGCCACTCCTAGATGGGCCAGGTGTTTGTGTCGGCCACTTTTGTCGCTTAGCTTAGTCACACAGCGACCTTGGTGCGCCTCTTTTTTTCTTTGCATCATGTGCTGTTTGGGGACAATTTTTTTGAAGGGCCATCCTGCCTGACACTGCAGTGCCACTCCTAGATGGGCCAGGGTGTTTGTGTCGGCCACTTGTGTCGCTTAGCTTAGTCACACAGCGACCTTGGTGCGCCTCTTTTTTTCTTTGCATCATGTGCTGTTTGAGGACAATTTTTTTGAAGGGCCATCCTGCCTGACACTGGCAGTGCCACTCCTAGATGGGGCCAGGTGTTTTGTGTCGGCCACTTTTGTCGCTTAGCTTAGTCACACAGCGACCTTGGTGCGCCTCTTTTTTTCTTTGCATCATGTGCTGTTTGGGGGACAATTTTTTTGAAGGGCCATCCTGCCTGACACTGCAGTGCCACTCCTAGATGGGCCAGGTGTTTGTGTCGGCCACTTGTGTCGCTTAGCTTAGTCACACAGCGACCTTGGTGCGCCTCTTTTTTTCTTTGCATCAGGTGCTGTTTGGCTACAATTTTTTTGAAGGGCCATCCTGCCCTGACACTGCAGTGCCACTCCTAGATGGGCCAGGTGTTTGTGTCGGGCCACTTTTGTCGCTTAGCTTAGTCACACAGCGACCTTGGTGTGCCTCTTTTTTTCTTTGCATCATGTGCTGTTTGGGGACAACTTTTTTGAAGGGCCATCCTGCCTGACACTGCAGTGCCACTCCTAGATGGGCCAGGTGTTTGTGTCGGCCACTTGTGTCGCTTAGCTTAGTCACACAGCGACCTTGGTGCGCCTCTTTTTTTCTTTGCATCAGGTGCTGTTTGGCTACAATTTTTTTGAAGGGCCATCCTGCCTGACACTGCAGTGCCACTCCTAGATGGGGCCAGGTGTTTGTGTCGGCCACTTGTGTCGCTTAGCTTAGTCACACAGCGACCTTGGTGTGCCTCTTTTTTTCTTTGCATCATGTGCTGTTTGGGGACAATTTTTTTTGAAGGGCCATCCTGCCTGACACTGCAGTGCCCACTCCTAGATGGGCCAGGTGTTTGTGTCGGCCACTTGTGTCGCTTAGCTTAGTCACACAGCGACCTTGGTGCGCCTCTTTTTTTCTTTGCATCAGGTGCTGTTTGGGGACAATTTTTTTGAAGGGGCCATCCTGCCTGACACTGCAGTGCCACTCCTAGATGTGCCAGGTTTTTGTGTCGGCCACTTGTGTCGCTTAGCTTAGTCACACAGCGACCTTGGTGCGCCTCTTTTTTTCTTTGCATCATGTGCTGTTTGGGGACAATTTTTTTGAAGGGCCATCCTGCCTGACACTGCAGTGCCACTCCTAGATGGGCCAGGTGTTTGTGTCGGCCACTTGTGTCGCTTAGCTTAGTCACACAGCGACCTTGGTGCGCCTCTTTTTTTCGTTGCATCATGTGCTGTTTGGGGACAATTTTTTTTGAAGGGTGCTGTTTGGGGACAATTTTTTTGAAGGGCCATCCTGCCTGACACTGCAGTGCCACTCCTAGATGGGCCAGGTGTTTGTGTCGGCCACTTGTGTCGCTTAGCTTAGTCACACAGCGACCTTGGTGCGCCTCTTTTTTTCTTTGCATCATGTGCTGTTTGGGGACAATTTTTTTGAAGGGCAATCCTGCCTGACACTGCAGTGCCACTCCTAGATGGGCCAGGTGTTTGTGTCGGCCACTTGTGTCGCTTAGCTTAGTCACACAGCGACCTTGGTGCGCCTCTTTTTTTCTTTGCATCATGTGCTGTTTGGGGACAATTTTTTTGAAGGGCCATCCTGCCTGACACTGCAGTGCCACTCCTAGATGGGCCAGGTGTTTGTGTCGGCCACTTGTGTCGCTTAGCTTAGTCACACAGCGACCTTGGTGCGGCCTCTTTTTTTCTTTGCATCATGTGCTGTTTGAGGACAATTTTTTTGAAGGGCCATCCTGCCTGACACTGCAGTGCCACTCCTAGATGGGCCAGGTGTTTGTGTCGGCCACTTTTGTCGCTTAGCTTAGTCACACAGCGACCTTGGTGCGCCTCTTTTTTTCTTTGCATCATGTGCTGTTTGGGGACAATTTTTTTGAAGGGCCATCCTGCCTATCACTGCAGTGCCACTCCTAGATGGGCCAGGTGTTTGTGTCGGCCACTTGTGTAGCTTAGCTTAGTCACACAGCGACCTTGGTGCGCCTCTTTTTTTCTTTGCATCATGTGCTGTTTGGGGACAATTTTTTTGAAGGGCCATCCTGCCTGACACTGCAGTGCCACTCCTAGATGGGCCAGGTGTTTGTGTCGGCCACTTGTGTCGCTTAGCTTAGTCACACAGCGACCTTGGTGCGCCTCTTTTTTTCTTTGCATCATGTGCTGTTTGAGGACAATTTTTTTGAAGGGCCATCCTGCCTGACACTGCAGTGCCACTCCTAGATGGGCCAGGTGTTTGTGTCGGCCACTTTTGTCGCTTAGCTTAGTCACACAGCGACCTTGGTGCGCCTCTTTTTTTCTTTGCATCATGTGCTGTTTGGGGACAATTTTTTTGAAGGGCCATCCTGCCTGACACTGCAGTGCCACTCCTAGATGGGCCTGGTGTTTGTGTCGGCCACTTGTGTCGCTTAGCTTAGTCACACAGCGACCTTGGTGGGCCTCTTTTTTTCTTTGCATCATGTGCTGTTTGGGGACAATTTTTTTGAAGGGCCATCCTGCCTGACACTGCAGTGCCACTCCTAGATGGGCCAGGTGTTTGTGTCGGCCACTTGTGTCGCTTAGCTTAGTCACACAGCGACCTTGGAGCGCCTCTTTTTTTCTTTGCATCAGGTGCTGTTTGGGGACAATTTTTTTGAAGGGCCATCCTGCCGGACACTGCAGTGCCACTCCTAGATGGGCCAGGTGTTTGTGTCGGCCACTTGTGTCGCTTAGCTTAGTCACACAGCGACCTTGGTGCGCCTCTTTTTTTCTTTGCATCATGTGCTGTTTGGGGACAATTTTTTTGAAGGGCCATCCTGCCTGACACTGCAGTGCCACTCCTAGATGGGCCAGGTGTTTGTGTCGGCCACTTGTGTCGCTTAGCTTAGTCACACAGCGACCTTGGTGCGCCTCTTTTTTTCTTTGCATCATGTGCTGTTTGGGGACAATTTTTTTGAAGGGCCATCCTGCCTGACACTGCAGTGCCACTCCTAGATGGGCCAGGTGTTTGTGTCGGCCTCTTGTGTCGCTTAGCTAAGTCACACAGCGACCTTAGTGTGCATCTTTTTTTCTTTGCATCATGTGCTGTTTGGGGACAATTTTTTTGAAGGGCCATCCTGCCTGACACTGCAGTGCCACTCCTAGATGGGCCAGGTGTTTGTGTCGGCCACTTGTGTCGCTTAGCTTAGTCACACAGCGACCTTGGTGCGGCCTCTTTTTTTCTTTGCATCATGTGCTGTTTGGGGACAAATTTTTTGAAGGGCCATCCTGCCTGACACTGCAGTGCCACTCCTAGATGGGCCAGGTATTTGTGTCGGCCACTTGTGTCGCTTAGCTTAGTCATACAGCGACCTTGGTGAGCCTCTTTTTTTCTTTGCATCATGTGCTGTTTGGGGACAATTTTTTTGAAGGGCCATCCTGCCTGACACTGCAGTGCCACTCCTAGATGTGCCAGGTGTTTGTGTCGGCCACTTGTGTCGCTTAGCTTAGTCACACAGCGACCTTGGTGCGCCTCTTTTTTTCTTTGCATCATGTGCTGTTTGAGGACAATTTTTTTGAAGGGCCATCCTGCCTGACACTGCAGTGCCACTCCTAGATGGGCCAGGTGTTTGTGTCGGCCACTTTTGTCGCTTAGCTTAGTCACACAGCGACCTTGGTGCGCCTCTTTTTTTCTTTGCATCATGTGCTGTTTGGGGACAATTTTTTTGAAGGGCCATCCTGCCTATCACTGCAGTGCCACTCCTAGATGGGCCAGGTGTTTGTGTCGGCCACTTGTGTAGCTTAGCTTAGTCACACAGCGACCTTGGTGCGCCTCTTTTTTTCTTTGCATCATGTGCTGTTTGGGGACAATTTTTTTGAAGGGCCATCCTGCCTGACACTGCAGTGCCACTCCTAGATGGGCCAGGTGTTTGTGTTGGCCACTTGTGTCGCTTAGCTTAGTCACACAGCGACCTTGGTGCGGCCTCTTTTTTTCTTTGCATCATGTGCTGTTTGAGGACAATTTTTTTGAAGGGCCATCCTGCCTGACACTGCAGTGCCACTCCTAGATGGGCCAGGTGTTTGTGTCGGCCACTTTTGTCGCTTAGCTTAGTCACACAGCGACCTTGGTGCGCCTCTTTTTTTCTTTGCATCATGTGCTGTTTGGGGACAATTTTTTTGAAGGGCCATCCTGCCTATCACTGCAGTGCCACTCCTAGATGGGCCAGGTGTTTGTGTCGGCCACTTGTGTAGCTTAGCTTAGTCACACAGCGACCTTGGTGCGCCTCTTTTTTTCTTTGCATCATGTGCTGTTTGGGGACAATTTTTTTGAAGGGCCATCCTGCCTGACACTGCAGTGCCACTCCTAGATGGGCCAGGTGTTTGTGTCGGCCACTTGTGTCGCTTAGCTTAGTCACACAGCGACCTTGGTGCGCCTCTTTTTTTCTTTGCATCATGTGCTGTTTGAGGACAATTTTTTTGAAGGGCCATCCTGCCTGACACTGCAGTGCCACTCCTAGATGGGCCAGGTGTTTGTGTCGGCCACTTTTGTCGCTTAGCTTAGTCACACAGCGACCTTGGTGCGCCTCTTTTTTTCTTTGCATCATGTGCTGTTTGGGGACAATTTTTTTGAAGGGCCATCCTGCCTGACACTGCAGTGCCACTCCTAGATGGGCCAGGTGTTTGTGTCGGCCACTTGTGTCGCTTAGCTTAGTCACACAGCGACCTTGGTGGGCCTCTTTTTTTCTTTGCATCATGTGCTGTTTGGGGACAATTTTTTTGAAGGGCCATCCTGCCTGACACTGCAGTGCCACTCCTAGATGGGCCAGGTGTTTGTGTCGGCCACTTGTGTCGCTTAGCTTAGTCACACAGCGACCTTGGAGCGCCTCTTTTTTTCTTTGCATCAGGTGCTGTTTGGGGACAATTTTTTTGAAGGGCCATCCTGCCGGACACTGCAGTGCCACTCCTAGATGGGCCAGGTGTTTGTGTCGGCCACTTGTGTCGCTTAGCTTAGTCACACAGCGACCTTGGTGCGCCTCTTTTTTTCTTTGCATCATGTGCTGTTTGGGGACAATTTTTTTGAAGGGCCATCCTGCCTGACACTGCAGTGCCACTCCTAGATGGGCCAGGTGTTTGTGTCGGCCACTTGTGTCGCTTAGCTTAGTCACACAGCGACCTTGGTGCGCCTCTTTTTTTCTTTGCATCATGTGCTGTTTGGGGACAATTTTTTTGAAGGGCCATCCTGCCTGACACTGCAGTGCCACTCCTAGATGGGCCAGGTGTTTGTGTCGGCCTCTTGTGTCGCTTAGCTAAGTCACACAGCGACCTTAGTGTGCATCTTTTTTTCTTTGCATCATGTGCTGTTTGGGGACAATTTTTTTGAAGGGCCATCCTGCCTGACACTGCAGTGCCACTCCTAGATGGGCCAGGTGTTTGTGTCGGCCACTTGTGTCGCTTAGCTTAGTCACACAGCGACCTTGGTGCGGCCTCTTTTTTTCTTTGCATCATGTGCTGTTTGGGGACAAATTTTTTGAAGGGCCATCCTGCCTGACACTGCAGTGCCACTCCTAGATGGGCCAGGTATTTGTGTCGGCCACTTGTGTCGCTTAGCTTAGTCATACAGCGACCTTGGTGCGCCTCTTTTTTTCTTTGCATCATGTGCTGTTTGGGGACAATTTTTTTGAAGGGCCATCCTGCCTGACACTGCAGTGCCACTCCTAGATGTGCCAGGTGTTTGTGTCGGCCACTTGTGTCGCTTAGCTTAGTCACACAGCGACCTTGGTGCGCCTCTTTTTTTCTTTGCATCATGTGCTGTTTGAGGACAATTTTTTTGAAGGGCCATCCTGCCTGACACTGCAGTGCCACTCCTAGATGGGCCAGGTGTTTGTGTCGGCCACTTTTGTCGCTTAGCTTAGTCACACAGCGACCTTGGTGCGCCTCTTTTTTTCTTTGCATCATGTGCTGTTTGGGGACAATTTTTTTGAAGGGCCATCCTGCCTATCACTGCAGTGCCACTCCTAGATGGGCCAGGTGTTTGTGTCGGCCACTTGTGTAGCTTAGCTTAGTCACACAGCGACCTTGGTGCGCCTCTTTTTTTCTTTGCATCATGTGCTGTTTGGGGACAATTTTTTTGAAGGGCCATCCTGCCTGACACTGCAGTGCCACTCCTAGATGGGCCAGGTGTTTGTGTCGGCCACTTGTGTCGCTTAGCTTAGTCACACAGCGACCTTGGTGCGCCTCTTTTTTTCTTTGCATCATGTGCTGTTTGAGGACAATTTTTTTGAAGGGCCATCCTGCCTGACACTGCAGTGCCACTCCTAGATGGGCCAGGTGTTTGTGTCGGCCACTTTTGTCGCTTAGCTTAGTCACACAGCGACCTTGGTGCGCCTCTTTTTTTCTTTGCATCATGTGCTGTTTGGGGACAATTTTTTTGAAGGGCCATCCTGCCTGACACTGCAGTGCCACTCCTAGATGGGCCAGGTGTTTGTGTCGGCCACTTGTGTCGCTTAGCTTAGTCACACAGCGACCTTGGTGCGCCTCTTTTTTTCTTTGCATCATGTGCTGTTTGGGGACAATTTTTTTGAAGGGCAATCCTGCCTGACACTGCAGTGCCACTCCTAGATGGGCCAGGTGTTTGTGTCGGCCACTTGTGTCGCTTAACTTAGTCACACAGCGACCTTGGTGCGCCTCTTTTTTTCTTTGCATCATGTGCTGTTTGGGGACAATTTTTTTGAAGGGCCATCCTGCCTGACACTGCAGTGCCACTCCTAGATGGGCCAGGTGTTTGTGTCGGCCACTTGCGTCGCTTAGCTTAGTCACACAGCGACCTTGGTGCACCTCTTTTTTTCTTTGCATCATGTGCTGTTTGGGGACAATTTATTTGAAGGGCCATCCTGCCTGACACTGCAGTGCCACTCCTAGATGGGCCAGGTGTTTGTGTCGGCCACTTGTGTCGCTTAGCTTAGTCACACAGCGACCTTGGTGCGCCTCTTTTTTTCTTTGCATCATGTGCTGTTTGGGGACAATTTTTTTGAAGGGCCATCCTGCCTGACACTGCAGTGCCACTCCTAGATGGGCCAGGTGTTTGTGTCGGCCACTTGTGTCGCTTAGCTTAGTCACACAGCGACCTTGGTGCGGCCTCTTTTTTTCTTTGCATCATGTGCTGTTTGAGGACAATTTTTTTGAAGGGCCATCCTGCCTGACACTGCAGTGCCACTCCTAGATGGGCCTTGTGTTTGTGTCGGCCACTTTTGTCGCTTAGCTTAGTCACACAGCGACCTTGGTGTGCCTCTTTTTTTCTTTGCATCATGTGCTGTTTGGGGACAATTTTTTTGAAGGGCCATCCTGCCTATCACTGCAGTGCCACTCCTAGATGGGCCAGGTGTTTGTGTCGGCCACTTGTGTAGCTTAGCTTAGTCACACAGCGACCTTGGTGCGCCTCTTTTTTTCTTTGCATCATGTGCTGTTTGGGGACAATTTTTTTGAAGGGCCATCCTGCCTGACACTGCAGTGCCACTCCTAGATGGGCCAGGTGTTTGTGTCGGCCACTTGTGTCGCTTAGCTTAGTCACACAGCGACCTTGGTGCGCCTCTTTTTTTCTTTGCATCATGTGCTGTTTGAGGACAATTTTTTTGAAGGGCCATCCTGCCTGACACTGCAGTGCCACTCCTAGATGGGCCAGGTGTTTGTGTCGGCCACTTTTGTCGCTTAGCTTAGTCACACAGCGACCTTGGTGCGCCTCTTTTTTTCTTTGCATCATGTGCTGTTTGGGGACAATTTTTTTGAAGGGCCATCCTGCCTGACACTGCAGTGCCACTCCTAGATGGGCCAGGTGTTTGTGTCGGCCACTTGTGTCGCTTAGCTTAGTCACACAGCGACCTTGGTGCGCCTCTTTTTTTCTTTGCATCATGTGCTGTTTGGGGACAATTTTTTTGAAGGGCCATCCTGCCTGACACTGCAGTGCCACTCCTAGATGGGCCAGGTGTTTGTGTCGGCCACTTGTGTCGCTTAGCTTAGTCACACAGCGACCTTGGTGCGCCTCTTTTTTTCTTTGCATCATGTGCTGTTTGGGGACAATTTTTTTGAAGGGCCATCCTGCCTGACACTGCAGTGCCACTCCTAGATGGGCCAGGTGTTTGTGTCGGCCACTTGTGTCGCTTAGCTAAGTCACACAGCGACCTTAGTGTGCATCTTTTTTTCTTTGCATCATGTGCTGTTTGGGGACAATTTTTTTGAAGGGCCATCCTGCCTGACACTGCAGTGCCACTCCTAGATGGGCCAGGTGTTTGTGTCGGCCACTTGTGTCGCTTATCTTAGTCACACAGCGACCTTGGTGCGGCCTCTTTTTTTCTTTGCATCATGTGCTGTTTGGGGACAAATTTTTTGAAGGGCCATCCTGCCTGACACTGCAGTGCCACTCCTAGATGGGCCAGGTATTTGTGTCGGCCACTTGTGTCGCTTAGCTTAGTCATACAGCGACCTTGGTGCGCCTCTTTTTTTCTTTGCATCATGTGCTGTTTGGGGACAATTTTTTTGAAGGGCCATCCTGCCTGACACTGCAGTGCCACTCCTAGATGGGCCAGGTGTTTGTGTCGGCCACTTGTGTCGCTTAGCTTAGTCACACAGCGACCTTGGTGCGGCCTCTTTTTTTCTTTGCATCATGTGCTGTTTGGGGACAAAATTTTTTGAAGGGCCAACCTGCCTGACACTGCAGTGCCACTCCTAGATGGGCCAGGTGTTTGTGTCGGCAACTTGTGTCGCTTAGCTTAGTCACACAGCGACTTTGGTGCGCCTCTTTTTTTCTTTGCATCATGTGCTGTTTGGGGACAATTTTTTTGAAGGGCCATCCTGCCTGACACTGCAGTGCCACTCCTAGATGGGCCAGGTGTTTGTGTCGGCCACTTGTGTCGCTTAGCTTAGTCACACAGCGACCTTGGAGCGCCTCTTTTTTTCTTTGCATCAGGTGCTGTTTGGGGACAATTTTTTTGAAGGGCCATCCTGCCTGACACTGCAGTGCCACTCCTAGATGGGCCAGGTGTTTGTGTCGGCCACTTGTGTCGCTTAGCTAAGTCACACAGCGACCTTGGTGCGCCTCTTTTTTTCTTTGCATCATGTGCTGTTTGGGGACAATTTTTTTGAAGGGCCATCCTGCCTGACACTGCAGTGCCACTCCTAGATGGGCCAGGTGTTTGTGTATGCCACTTGTGTCGCTTAGCTTAGACACACAGCGACCTTGGTGCGCCTCTTTTTTTCTCTGCATCATGTGCTGTTTGGGGACAATTTTTTTGAAGGGCCATCCTGCCTGACACTGCAGTGCCACTCCTAGATGGGCCAGGTGTTTGTGTCGGCCACTTGTGTCGCTTAGCTTAGTCACACAGCGACCTTCTTGCGCCTCTTTTTTTCTTTGCATCATGTGCTGTTTGAGGACAATTTTTTTGAAGGGCCATCCTGCCTGACACTGCAGTGCCACTCCTAGATGGGCCAGGTGTTTGTGTCGGCCACTTTTGTCGCTTAGCTTAGTCACACAGCGACCTTGGTGCGCCTCTTTTTTTCTTTGCATCATGTGCTGTTTGGGGACAATTTTTTTGAAGGGCCATCCTGCCTATCACTGCAGTGCCACTCCTAGATGGGCCAGGTGTTTGTGTCGGCCACTTGTGTCGCTTAGCTTAGTCACACAGCGACCTTGGTGCGCCTCTTTTTTTCTTTGCATCATGTGCTGTTTGGGGACAATTTTTTTGAAGGGCCATCCTGCCTGACACTGCAGTGCCACTCCTAGATGGGCCAGGTGTTTGTGTCGGCCACTTGTGTCGCTTAGCTTAGTCACACAGCGACCTTGGTGCGCCTCTTTTTTTCTTTGCATCATGTGCTGTTTGAGGACAATTTTTTTGAAGGGCCATCCTGCCTGACACTGCAGTGCCACTCCTAGATGGGCCAGGTGTTTGTGTCGGCCACTTTTGTCGCTTAGCTTAGTCACACAGCGACCTTGGTGCGCCTCTTTTTTTCTTTGCATCATGTGCTGTTTGGGGACAATTTTTTTGAAGGGCCATCCTGCCTGACACTGCAGTGCCACTCCTAGATGGGCCAGGTGTTTGTGTCGGCCACTTGTGTCGCTTAGCTTAGTCACACAGCGACCTTGGTGCGCCTCTTTTTTTCTTTGCATCAGGTGCTGTTTGGCTACAATTTTTTTGAAGGGCCATCCTGCCTGACACTGCAGTGCCACTCCTAGATGGGCCAGGTGTTTGTGTCGGCCACTTTTGTCGCTTAGCTTAGTCACACAGCGACCTTGGTGTGCCTCTTTTTTTCTTTGCATCATGTGCTGTTTGGGGACAACTTTTTTGAAGGGCCATCCTGCCTGACACTGCAGTGCCACTCCTAGATGGGCCAGGTGTTTGTGTCGGCCACTTGTGTCGCTTAGCTTAGTCACACAGCGACCTTGGTGCGCCTCTTTTTTTCTTTGCATCAGGTGCTGTTTGGCTACAATTTTTTTGAAGGGCCATCCTGCCTGACACTGCAGTGCCACTCCTAGATGGGCCAGGTGTTTGTGTCGGCCACTTGTGTCGCTTAGCTTAGTCACACAGCGACCTTGGTGTGCCTCTTTTTTTCTTTGCATCATGTGCTGTTTGGGGACAACTTTTTTGAAGGGCCATCCTGCCTGACACTGCAGTGCCACTCCTAGATGGGCCAGGTGTTTGTGTCGGCCACTTGTGTCGCTTAGCTTAGTCACACAGCGACCTTGGTGCGCCTCTTTTTTTCTTTGCATCAGGTGCTGTTTGGGGACAATTTTTTTGAAGGGCCATCCTGCCTGACACTGCAGTGCCACTCCTAGATGGGCCAGGTGTTTGTGTCGGCCACTTGTGTCGCTTAGCTTAGTCACACAGCGACCTTGGTGCGCCTCTTTTTTTCTTTGCATCATGTGCTGTTTGAGGACAATTTTTTTGAAGGGCCATCCTGCCTGACACTGCAGTGCCACTCCTAGATGGGCCAGGTGTTTGTGTCGGCCACTTTTGTCGCTTAGCTTAGTCACACAGCGACCTTGGTGCGCCTCTTTTTTTCTTTGCATCATGTGCTGTTTGGGGACAATTTTTTTGAAGGGCCATCCTGCCTGACACTGCAGTGCCACTCCTAGATGGGCCAGGTGTTTGTGTATGCCACTTGTGTCGCTTAGCTTAGACACACAGCGACCTTGGTGCGCCTCTTTTTTTCTCTGCATCATGTGCTGTTTGGGGACAATTTTTTTGAAGGGCCATCCTGCCTGACACTGCAGTGCCACTCCTAGATGGGCCAGGTGTTTGTGTCGGCCACTTGTGTCGCTTAGCTTAGTCACACAGCGACCTTGGTGCGGCCTCTTTTTTTCTTTGCATCATGTGCTGTTTGGGGACAAAATTTTTTGAAGGGCCAACCTGCCTGACACTGCAGTGCCACTCCTAGATGGGCCAGGTGTTTGTGTCGGCAACTTGTGTCGCTTAGCTTAGTCACACAGCGACTTTGGTGCGCCTCTTTTTTTCTTTGCATCATGTGCTGTTTGGGGACAATTTTTTTGAAGGGCCATCCTGCCTGACACTGCAGTGCCACTCCTAGATGGGCCAGGTGTTTGTGTCGGCCACTTGTGTCGCTTAGCTTAGTCACACAGCGACCTTGGAGCGCCTCTTTTTTTCTTTGCATCAGGTGCTGTTTGGGGACAATTTTTTTGAAGGGCCATCCTGCCTGACACTGCAGTGCCACTCCTAGATGGGCCAGGTGTTTGTGTCGGCCACTTGTGTCGCTTAGCTTAGTCACACAGCGACCTTGGTGCGCCTCTTTTTTTCTTTGCATCATGTGCTGTTTGGGGACAATTTTTTTGAAGGGCCATCCTGCCTGACACTGCAGTGCCACTCCTAGATGGGCCAGGTGTTTGTGTCGGCCACTTGTGTCGCTTAGCTAAGTCACACAGCGACCTTGGTGCGCCTCTTTTTTTCTTTGCATCATGTGCTGTTTGGGGACAATTTTTTTGAAGGGCCATCCTGCCTGACACTGCAGTGCCACTCCTAGATGGGCCAGGTGTTTGTGTATGCCACTTGTGTCGCTTAGCTTAGACACACAGCGACCTTGGTGCGCCTCTTTTTTTCTCTGCATCATGTGCTGTTTGGGGACAATTTTTTTGAAGGGCCATCCTGCCTGACACTGCAGTGCCACTCCTAGATGGGCCAGGTGTTTGTGTCGGCCACTTGTGTCGCTTAGCTTAGTCACACAGCGACCTTCTTGCGCCTCTTTTTTTCTTTGCATCATGTGCTGTTTGAGGACAATTTTTTTGAAGGGCCATCCTGCCTGACACTGCAGTGCCACTCCTAGATGGGCCAGGTGTTTGTGTCGGCCACTTTTGTCGCTTAGCTTAGTCACACAGCGACCTTGGTGCGCCTCTTTTTTTCTTTGCATCATGTGCTGTTTGGGGACAATTTTTTTGAAGGGCCATCCTGCCTATCACTGCAGTGCCACTCCTAGATGGGCCAGGTGTTTGTGTCGGCCACTTGTGTCGCTTAGCTTAGTCACACAGCGACCTTGGTGCGCCTCTTTTTTTCTTTGCATCATGTGCTGTTTGGGGACAATTTTTTTGAAGGGCCATCCTGCCTGACACTGCAGTGCCACTCCTAGATGGGCCAGGTGTTTGTGTCGGCCACTTGTGTCGCTTAGCTTAGTCACACAGCGACCTTGGTGCGCCTCTTTTTTTCTTTGCATCATGTGCTGTTTGAGGACAATTTTTTTGAAGGGCCATCCTGCCTGACACTGCAGTGCCACTCCTAGATGGGCCAGGTGTTTGTGTCGGCCACTTTTGTCGCTTAGCTTAGTCACACAGCGACCTTGGTGCGCCTCTTTTTTTCTTTGCATCATGTGCTGTTTGGGGACAATTTTTTTGAAGGGCCATCCTGCCTGACACTGCAGTGCCACTCCTAGATGGGCCAGGTGTTTGTGTCGGCCACTTGTGTCGCTTAGCTTAGTCACACAGCGACCTTGGTGCGCCTCTTTTTTTCTTTGCATCAGGTGCTGTTTGGCTACAATTTTTTTGAAGGGCCATCCTGCCTGACACTGCAGTGCCACTCCTAGATGGGCCAGGTGTTTGTGTCGGCCACTTTTGTCGCTTAGCTTAGTCACACAGCGACCTTGGTGTGCCTCTTTTTTTCTTTGCATCATGTGCTGTTTGGGGACAACTTTTTTGAAGGGCCATCCTGCCTGACACTGCAGTGCCACTCCTAGATGGGCCAGGTGTTTGTGTCGGCCACTTGTGTCGCTTAGCTTAGTCACACAGCGACCTTGGTGCGCCTCTTTTTTTCTTTGCATCAGGTGCTGTTTGGGGACAATTTTTTTGAAGGGCCATCCTGCCTGACACTGCAGTGCCACTCCTAGATGTGCCAGGTTTTTGTGTCGGCCACTTGTGTCGCTTAGCTTTGTCACACAGCGACCTTGGTGCGCCTCTTTTTTTCTTTGCATCATGTGCTGTTTGGGGACAATTTTTTTGAAGGGCCATCCTGCCTGACACTGCAGTGCCACTCCTAGATGGGCCAGGTGTTTGTGTCGGCCACTTGTGTCGCTTAGCTTAGTCACACAGCGACCTTGGTGCGCCTCTTTTTTTCGTTGCATCATGTGCTGTTTGGGGACAATTTTTTTGAAGGGCCATCCTGCCTGACACTGCAGTGCCACTCCTAGATGGGCCAGGTGTTTGTGTCGGCCACTTGTGTCGCTTAGCTTAGTCACACAGCGACCTTGGTGCGCCTCTTTTTTTCTTTGCATCATGTGCTGTTTGGGGACAATTTTTTTGAAGGGCAATCCTGCCTGACACTGCAGTGCCACTCCTAGATGGGCCAGGTGTTTGTGTCGGCCACTTGTGTCGCTTAGCTTAGTCACACAGCGACCTTGGTGCGCCTCTTTTTTTCTTTGCATCATGTGCTGTTTGGGGACAATTTTTTTGAAGGGCCATCCTGCCTGACACTGCAGTGCCACTCCTAGATGGGCCAGGTGTTTGTGTCGGCCACTTGCGTCGCTTAGCTTAGTCACACAGCGACCTTGGTGCACCTCTTTTTTTCTTTGCATCATGTGCTGTTTGGGGACAATTTATTTGAAGGGCCATCCTGCCTGACACTGCAGTGCCACTCCTAGATGGGCCAGGTGTTTGTGTCGGCCACTTGTGTCGCTTAGCTTAGTCACACAGCGACCTTGGTGCGCCTCTTTTTTTCTTTGCATCATGTGCTGTTTGGGGACAATTTTTTTGAAGGGCCATCCTGCCTGACACTGCAGTGCCACTCCTAGATGGGCCAGGAGTTTGTGTCGGCCACTTGTGTCGCTTAGCTTAGTCACACAGCGACCTTGGTGCGGCCTCTTTTTTTCTTTGCATCATGTGCTGTTTGAGGACAATTTTTTTGAAGGGCCATCCTGCCTGACACTGCAGTGCCACTCCTAGATGGGCCAGGTGTTTGTGTCGGCCACTTTTGTCGCTTAGCTTAGTCACACAGCGACCTTGGTGCGCCTCTTTTTTTCTTTGCATCATGTGCTGTTTGGGGACAATTTTTTTGAAGGGCCATCCTGCCTATCACTGCAGTGCCACTCCTAGATGGGCCAGGTGTTTGTGTCGGCCACTTGTGTAGCTTAGCTTAGTCACACAGCGACCTTGGTGCGCCTCTTTTTTTCTTTGCATCATGTGCTGTTTGGGGACAATTTTTTTGAAGGGCCATCCTGCCTGACACTGCAGTGCCACTCCTAGATGGGCCAGGTGTTTGTGTCGGCCACTTGTGTCGCTTAGCTTAGTCACACAGCGACCTTGGTGCGCCTCTTTTTTTCTTTGCATCATGTGCTGTTTGGGGACAATTTTTTTGAAGGGCCATCCTGCCTGACACTGCAGTGCCACTCCTAGATGGGCCAGGTGTTTGTGTCGGCCACTTGTGTCGCTTAGCTTAGTCACACAGCGACCTTGGTGCGCCTCTTTTTTTCTTTGCATCATGTGCTGTTTGGGGACAATTTTTTTGAAGGGCCATCCTGCCTGACACTGCAGTGCCACTCCTAGATGGGCCAGGTGTTTGTGTCGGCCTCTTGTGTCGCTTAGCTAAGTCACACAGCGACCTTAGTGTGCATCTTTTTTTCTTTGCATCATGTGCTGTTTGGGGACAATTTTTTTGAAGGGCCATCCTGCCTGACACTGCAGTGCCACTCCTAGATGGGCCAGGTGTTTGTGTCGGCCACTTGTGTCGCTTAGCTTAGTCACACAGCGACCTTGGTGCGGCCTCTTTTTTTCTTTGCATCATGTGCTGTTTGGGGACAAATTTTTTGAAGGGCCATCCTGCCTGACACTGCAGTGCCACTCCTAGATGGGCCAGGTATTTGTGTCGGCCACTTGTGTCGCTTAGCTTAGTCATACAGCGACCTTGGTGCGCCTCTTTTTTTCTTTGCATCATGTGCTGTTTGGGGACAATTTTTTTGAAGGGCCATCCTGCCTGACACTGCAGTGCCACTCCTAGATGTGCCAGGTGTTTGTGTCGGCCACTTGTGTCGCTTAGCTTAGTCACACAGCGACCTTGGTGCGCCTCTTTTTTTCTTTGCATCATGTGCTGTTTGAGGACAATTTTTTTGAAGGGCCATCCTGCCTGACACTGCAGTGCCACTCCTAGATGGGCCAGGTGTTTGTGTCGGCCACTTTTGTCGCTTAGCTTAGTCACACAGCGACCTTGGTGCGCCTCTTTTTTTCTTTGCATCATGTGCTGTTTGGGGACAATTTTTTTGAAGGGCCATCCTGCCTATCACTGCAGTGCCACTCCTAGATGGGCCAGGTGTTTGTGTCGGCCACTTGTGTAGCTTAGCTTAGTCACACAGCGACCTTGGTGCGCCTCTTTTTTTCTTTGCATCATGTGCTGTTTGGGGACAATTTTTTTGAAGGGCCATCCTGCCTGACACTGCAGTGCCACTCCTAGATGGGCCAGGTGTTTGTGTCGGCCACTTGTGTCGCTTAGCTTAGTCACACAGCGACCTTGGTGCGCCTCTTTTTTTCTTTGCATCATGTGCTGTTTGAGGACAATTTTTTTGAAGGGCCATCCTGCCTGACACTGCAGTGCCACTCCTAGATGGGCCAGGTGTTTGTGTCGGCCACTTTTGTCGCTTAGCTTAGTCACACAGCGACCTTGGTGCGCCTCTTTTTTTCTTTGCATCATGTGCTGTTTGGGGACAATTTTTTTGAAGGGCCATCCTGCCTGACACTGCAGTGCCACTCCTAGATGGGCCAGGTGTTTGTGTCGGCCACTTGTGTCGCTTAGCTTAGTCACACAGCGACCTTGGTGCGCCTCTTTTTTTCTTTGCATCATGTGCTGTTTGGGGACAATTTTTTTGAAGGGCAATCCTGCCTGACACTGCAGTGCCACTCCTAGATGGGCCAGGTGTTTGTGTCGGCCACTTGTGTCGCTTAACTTAGTCACACAGCGACCTTGGTGCGCCTCTTTTTTTCTTTGCATCATGTGCTGTTTGGGGACAATTTTTTTGAAGGGCCATCCTGCCTGACACTGCAGTGCCACTCCTAGATGGGCCAGGTGTTTGTGTCGGCCACTTGCGTCGCTTAGCTTAGTCACACAGCGACCTTGGTGCACCTCTTTTTTTCTTTGCATCATGTGCTGTTTGGGGACAATTTATTTGAAGGGCCATCCTGCCTGACACTGCAGTGCCACTCCTAGATGGGCCAGGTGTTTGTGTCGGCCACTTGTGTCGCTTAGCTTAGTCACACAGCGACCTTGGTGCGCCTCTTTTTTTCTTTGCATCATGTGCTGTTTGGGGACAATTTTTTTGAAGGGCCATCCTGCCTGACACTGCAGTGCCACTCCTAGATGGGCCAGGTGTTTGTGTCGGCCACTTGTGTCGCTTAGCTTAGTCACACAGCGACCTTGGTGCGGCCTCTTTTTTTCTTTGCATCATGTGCTGTTTGAGGACAATTTTTTTGAAGGGCCATCCTGCCTGACACTGCAGTGCCACTCCTAGATGGGCCTTGTGTTTGTGTCGGCCACTTTTGTCGCTTAGCTTAGTCACACAGCGACCTTGGTGCGCCTCTTTTTTTCTTTGCATCAGGTGCTGTTTGGGGACAATTTTTTTGAAGGGCCATCCTGCCTATCACTGCAGTGCCACTCCTAGATGGGCCAGGTGTTTGTGTCGGCCACTTGTGTAGCTTAGCTTAGTCACACAGCGACCTTGGTGCGCCTCTTTTTTTCTTTGCATCATGTGCTGTTTGGGGACAATTTTTTTTGAAGGGCCATCCTGCCTGACACTGCAGTGCCACTCCTAGATGGGCCAGGTGTTTGTGTCGGCCACTTGTGTCGCTTAGCTTAGTCACACAGCGACCTTGGTGCGCCTCTTTTTTTCTTTGCATCATGTGCTGTTTGAGGACAATTTTTTTGAAGGGCCATCCTGCCTGACACTGCAGTGCCACTCCTAGATGGGCCAGGTGTTTGTGTCGGCCACTTTTGTCGCTTAGCTTAGTCACACAGCGACCTTGGTGCGCCTCTTTTTTTCTTTGCATCATGTGCTGTTTGGGGACAATTTTTTGAAGGGCCATCCTGCCTGACACTGCAGTGCCACTCCTAGATGGGCCAGGTGTTTGTGTCGGCCACTTGTGTCGCTTAGCTTAGTCACACAGCGACCTTGGTGCGCCTCTTTTTTTCTTTGCATCATGTGCTGTTTGGGGACAATTTTTTTGAAGGGCCATCCTGCCTGACACTGCAGTGCCACTCCTAGATGGGCCAGGTGTTTGTGTCGGCCACTTGTGTCGCTTAGCTTAGTCACACAGCGACCTTGGTGCGCCTCTTTTTTTCTTTGCATCATGTGCTGTTTGGGGACAATTTTTTTGAAGGGCCATCCTGCCTGACACTGCAGTGCCACTCCTAGATGGGCCAGGTGTTTGTGTCGGCCACTGTGTCGCTTAGCTAAGTCACACAGCGACCTTAGTGTGCATCTTTTTTTCTTTGCATCATGTGCTGTTTGGGGACAATTTTTTTGAAGGGCCATCCTGCCTGACACTGCAGTGCCACTCCTAGATGGGCCAGGTGTTTGTGTCGGCCACTTGTGTCGCTTATCTTAGTCACACAGCGACCTTGGTGCGGCCTCTTTTTTTCTTTGCATCATGTGCTGTTTGGGGACAAATTTTTTGAAGGGCCATCCTGCCTGACACTGCAGTGCCACTCCTAGATGGGCCAGGTATTTGTGTCGGCCACTTGTGTCGCTTAGCTTAGTCATACAGCGACCTTGGTGCGCCTCTTTTTTTCTTTGCATCATGTGCTGTTTGGGGACAATTTTTTTGAAGGGCCATCCTGCCTGACACTGCAGTGCCACTCCTAGATGGGCCAGGTGTTTGTGTCGGCCACTTGTGTCGCTTAGCTTAGTCACACAGCGACCTTGGTGCGGCCTCTTTTTTTCTTTGCATCATGTGCTGTTTGGGGACAAAATTTTTTGAAGGGCCAACCTGCCTGACACTGCAGTGCCACTCCTAGATGGGCCAGGTGTTTGTGTCGGCAACTTGTGTCGCTTAGCTTAGTCACACAGCGACTTTGGTGCGCCTCTTTTTTTCTTTGCATCATGTGCTGTTTGGGGACAATTTTTTTGAAGGGCCATCCTGCCTGACACTGCAGTGCCACTCCTAGATGGGCCAGGTGTTTGTGTCGGCCACTTGTGTCGCTTAGCTTAGTCACACAGCGACCTTGGAGCGCCTCTTTTTTTCTTTGCATCAGGTGCTGTTTGGGGACAATTTTTTTGAAGGGCCATCCTGCCTGACACTGCAGTGCCACTCCTAGATGGGCCAGGTGTTTGTGTCGGCCACTTGTGTCGCTTAGCTTAGTCACACAGCGACCTTGGTGCGCCTCTTTTTTTCTTTGCATCATGTGCTGTTTGGGGACAATTTTTTTGAAGGGCCATCCTGCCTGACACTGCAGTGCCACTCCTAGATGGGCCAGGTGTTTGTGTCGGCCACTTGTGTCGCTTAGCTAAGTCACACAGCGACCTTGGTGCGCCTCTTTTTTTCTTTGCATCATGTGCTGTTTGGGGACAATTTTTTTGAAGGGCCATCCTGCCTGACACTGCAGTGCCACTCCTAGATGGGCCAGGTGTTTGTGTATGCCACTTGTGTCGCTTAGCTTAGACACACAGCGACCTTGGTGCGCCTCTTTTTTTCTCTGCATCATGTGCTGTTTGGGGACAATTTTTTTGAAGGGCCATCCTGCCTGACACTGCAGTGCCACTCCTAGATGGGCCAGGTGTTTGTGTCGGCCACTTGTGTCGCTTAGCTTAGTCACACAGCGACCTTCTTGCGCCTCTTTTTTTCTTTGCATCATGTGCTGTTTGAGGACAATTTTTTTGAAGGGCCATCCTGCCTGACACTGCAGTGCCACTCCTAGATGGGCCAGGTGTTTGTGTCGGCCACTTTTGTCGCTTAGCTTAGTCACACAGCGACCTTGGTGCGCCTCTTTTTTTCTTTGCATCATGTGCTGTTTGGGGACAATTTTTTTGAAGGGCCATCCTGCCTATCACTGCAGTGCCACTCCTAGATGGGCCAGGTGTTTGTGTCGGCCACTTGTGTCGCTTAGCTTAGTCACACAGCGACCTTGGTGCGCCTCTTTTTTTCTTTGCATCATGTGCTGTTTGGGGACAATTTTTTTGAAGGGCCATCCTGCCTGACACTGCAGTGCCACTCCTAGATGGGCCAGGTGTTTGTGTCGGCCACTTGTGTCGCTTAGCTTAGTCACACAGCGACCTTGGTGCGCCTCTTTTTTTCTTTGCATCATGTGCTGTTTGAGGACAATTTTTTTGAAGGGCCATCCTGCCTGACACTGCAGTGCCACTCCTAGATGGGCCAGGTGTTTGTGTCGGCCACTTTTGTCGCTTAGCTTAGTCACACAGCGACCTTGGTGCGCCTCTTTTTTTCTTTGCATCATGTGCTGTTTGGGGACAATTTTTTTGAAGGGCCATCCTGCCTGACACTGCAGTGCCACTCCTAGATGGGCCAGGTGTTTGTGTCGGCCACTTGTGTCGCTTAGCTTAGTCACACAGCGACCTTGGTGCGCCTCTTTTTTTCTTTGCATCAGGTGCTGTTTGGCTACAATTTTTTTGAAGGGCCATCCTGCCTGACACTGCAGTGCCACTCCTAGATGGGCCAGGTGTTTGTGTCGGCCACTTTTGTCGCTTAGCTTAGTCACACAGCGACCTTGGTGTGCCTCTTTTTTTCTTTGCATCATGTGCTGTTTGGGGACAACTTTTTTGAAGGGCCATCCTGCCTGACACTGCAGTGCCACTCCTAGATGGGCCAGGTGCTTGTGTCGGCCACTTGTGTCGCTTAGCTTAGTCACACAGCGACCTTGGTGCGCCTCTTTTTTTCTTTGCATCAGGTGCTGTTTGGCTACAATTTTTTTGAAGGGCCATCCTGCCTGACACTGCAGTGCCACTCCTAGATGGGCCAGGTGTTTGTGTCGGCCACTTTTGTCGCTTAGCTTAGTCACACAGCGACCTTGGTGCGCCTCTTTTTTTCTTTGCATCAGGTGCTGTTTGGGGACAATTTTTTTGAAGGGCCATCCTGCCTGACACTGCAGTGCCACTCCTAGATGTGCCAGGTTTTTGTGTCGGCCACTTGTGTCGCTTAGCTTTGTCACACAGCGACCTTGGTGCGCCTCTTTTTTTCTTTGCATCATGTGCTGTTTGGGGACAATTTTTTTGAAGGGCCATCCTGCCTGACACTGCAGTGCCACTCCTAGATGGGCCAGGTGTTTGTGTCGGCCACTTGTGTCGCTTAGCTTAGTCACACAGCGACCTTGGTGCGCCTCTTTTTTTCGTTGCATCATGTGCTGTTTGGGGACAATTTTTTTGAAGGGCCATCCTGCCTGACACTGCAGTGCCACTCCTAGATGGGCCAGGTGTTTGTGTCGGCCACTTGTGTCGCTTAGCTTAGTCACACAGCGACCTTGGTGCGCCTCTTTTTTTCTTTGCATCATGTGCTGTTTGGGGACAATTTTTTTGAAGGGCAATCCTGCCTGACACTGCAGTGCCACTCCTAGATGGGCCAGGTGTTTGTGTCGGCCACTTGTGTCGCTTAGCTTAGTCACACAGCGACCTTGGTGCGCCTCTTTTTTTCTTTGCATCATGTGCTGTTTGGGGACAATTTTTTTGAAGGGCCATCCTGCCTGACACTGCAGTGCCACTCCTAGATGGGCCAGGTGTTTGTGTCGGCCACTTGCGTCGCTTAGCTTAGTCACACAGCGACCTTGGTGCACCTCTTTTTTTCTTTGCATCATGTGCTGTTTGGGGACAATTTATTTGAAGGGCCATCCTGCCTGACACTGCAGTGCCACTCCTAGATGGGCCAGGTGTTTGTGTCGGCCACTTGTGTCGCTTAGCTTAGTCACACAGCGACCTTGGTGCGCCTCTTTTTTTCTTTGCATCATGTGCTGTTTGGGGACAATTTTTTTGAAGGGCCATCCTGCCTGACACTGCAGTGCCACTCCTAGATGGGCCAGGTGTTTGTGTCGGCCACTTGTGTCGCTTAGCTTAGTCACACAGCGACCTTGGTTCGGCCTCTTTTTTTCTTTGCATCATGTGCTGTTTGAGGACAATTTTTTTGAAGGGCCATCCTGCCTGACACTGCAGTGCCACTCCTAGATGGGCCAGGTGTTTGTGTCGGCCACTTTTGTCGCTTAGCTTAGTCACACAGCGACCTTGGTGCGCCTCTTTTTTTCTTTGCATCATGTGCTGTTTGGGGACAATTTTTTTGAAGGGCCATCCTGCCTATCACTGCAGTGCCACTCCTAGATGGGCCAGGTGTTTGTGTCGGCCACTTGTGTAGCTTAGCTTAGTCACACAGCGACCTTGGTGCGCCTCTTTTTTTCTTTGCATCATGTGCTGTTTGGGGACAATTTTTTTGAAGGGCCATCCTGCCTGACACTGCAGTGCCACTCCTAGATGGGCCAGGTGTTTGTGTCGGCCACTTGTGTCGCTTAGCTTAGTCACACAGCGACCTTGGTGCGCCTCTTTTTTTCTTTGCATCATGTGCTGTTTGAGGACAATTTTTTTGAAGGGCCATCCTGCCTGACACTGCAGTGCCACTCCTAGATGGGCCAGGTGTTTGTGTCGGCCACTTTTGTCGCTTAGCTTAGTCACACAGCGACCTTGGTGCGCCTCTTTTTTTCTTTGCATCATGTGCTGTTTGGGGACAATTTTTTTGAAGGGCCATCCTGCCTGACACTGCAGTGCCACTCCTAGATGGGCCAGGTGTTTGTGTCGGCCACTTGCGTCGCTTAGCTTAGTCACACAGCGACCTTGGTGCACCTCTTTTTTTCTTTGCATCATGTGCTGTTTGGGGACAATTTATTTGAAGGGCCATCCTGCCTGACACTGCAGTGCCACTCCTAGATGGGCCAGGTGTTTGTGTCGGCCACTTGTGTCGCTTAGCTTAGTCACACAGCGACCTTGGTGCGCCTCTTTTTTTCTTTGCATCATGTGCTGTTTGGGGACAATTTTTTTGAAGGGCCATCCTGCCTGACACTGCAGTGCCACTCCTAGATGGGCCAGGTGTTTGTGTCGGCCACTTGTGTCGCTTAGCTTAGTCACACAGCGACCTTGGTGCGGCCTCTTTTTTTCTTTGCATCATGTGCTGTTTGAGGACAATTTTTTTGAAGGGCCATCCTGCCTGACACTGCAGTGCCACTCCTAGATGGGCCAGGTGTTTGTGTCGGCCACTTTTGTCGCTTAGCTTAGTCACACAGCGACCTTGGTGCGCCTCTTTTTTTCTTTGCATCATGTGCTGTTTGGGGACAATTTTTTTGAAGGGCCATCCTGCCTATCACTGCAGTGCCACTCCTAGATGGGCCAGGTGTTTGTGTCGGCCACTTGTGTAGCTTAGCTTAGTCACACAGCGACCTTGGTGCGCCTCTTTTTTTCTTTGCATCATGTGCTGTTTGGGGACAATTTTTTTGAAGGGCCATCCTGCCTGACACTGCAGTGCCACTCCTAGATGGGCCAGGTGTTTGTGTCGGCCACTTGTGTCGCTTAGCTTAGTCACACAGCGACCTTGGTGCGCCTCTTTTTTTCTTTGCATCATGTGCTGTTTGAGGACAATTTTTTTGAAGGGCCATCCTGCCTGACACTGCAGTGCCACTCCTAGATGGGCCAGGTGTTTGTGTCGGCCACTTTTGTCGCTTAGCTTAGTCACACAGCGACCTTGGTGCGCCTCTTTTTTTCTTTGCATCATGTGCTGTTTGGGGACAATTTTTTTGAAGGGCCATCCTGCCTGACACTGCAGTGCCACTCCTAGATGGGCCAGGTGTTTGTGTCGGCCACTTGTGTCGCTTAGCTTAGTCACACAGCGACCTTGGTGCGCCTCTTTTTTTCTTTGCATCAGGTGCTGTTTGGCTACAATTTTTTTGAAGGGCCATCCTGCCTGACACTGCAGTGCCACTCCTAGATGGGCCAGGTGTTTGTGTCGGCCACTTGTGTCGCTTAGCTTAGTCACACAGCGACCTTGGTGTGCCTCTTTTTTTCTTTGCATCATGTGCTGTTTGGGGACAACTTTTTTGAAGGGCCATCCTGCCTGACACTGCAGTGCCACTCCTAGATGGGCCAGGTGTTTGTGTCGGCCACTTGTGTCGCTTAGCTTAGTCACACAGCGACCTTGGTGCGCCTCTTTTTTTCTTTGCATCATGTGCTGTTTGGGGACAATTTTTTTGAAGGGCCATCCTGCCTGACACTGCAGTGCCACTCCTAGATGGGCCAGGTGTTTGTGTCGGCCACTTGTGTCGCTTAGCTTAGTCACACAGCGACCTTGGTGCGGCCTCTTTTTTTCTTTGCATCATGTGCTGTTTGGGGACAAATTTTTTGAAGGGCCATCCTGCCTGACACTGCAGTGCCACTCCTAGATGGGCCAGGTGTTTGTGTCGGCCACTTGTGTCGCTTAGCTTAGTCACACAGCGACCTTGGTGGGCCTCTTTTTATCTTTGCATCATGTGCTGTTTGGGGACAATTTTTTTGAAGGGCCATCCTGCCTGACACTGCAGTGCCACTCCTAGATGGGCCAGGTGTTTGTGTCGGCCACTTGTGTCGCTTAGCTTAGTCACACAGCGACCTTGGAGCGCCTCTTTTTTTCTTTGCATCAGGTGCTGTTTGGGGACAATTTTTTTGAAGGGCCATCCTGCCGGACACTGCAGTGCCACTCCTAGATGGGCCAGGTGTTTGTGTCGGCCACTTGTGTCGCTTAGCTTAGTCACACAGCGACCTTGGTGCGCCTCTTTTTTTCTTTGCATCATGTGCTGTTTGGGGACAATTTTTTTGAAGGGCCATCCTGCCTGACACTGCAGTGCCACTCCTAGATGGGCCAGGTGTTTGTGTCGGCCACTTGTGTCGCTTAGCTTAGTCACACAGCGACCTTGGTGCGCCTCTTTTTTTCTTTGCATCATGTGCTGTTTGGGGACAATTTTTTTGAAGGGCCATCCTGCCTGACACTGCAGTGCCACTCCTAGATGGGCCAGGTGTTTGTGTCGGCCACTTTTGTCGCTTAGCTTAGTCACACAGCGACCTTGGTGCGCCTCTTTTTTTCTTTGCATCATGTGCTGTTTGGGGACAATTTTTTTGAAGGGCCATCCTGCCTGACACTGCAGTGCCACTCCTAGATGGGCCAGGTGTTTGTGTCGGCCACTTGTGTCGCTTAGCTTAGTCACACAGCGACCTTGGTGCGCCTCTTTTTTTCTTTGCATCAGGTGCTGTTTGGCTACAATTTTTTTGAAGGGCCATCCTGCCTGACACTGCAGTGCCACTCCTAGATGGGCCAGGTGTTTGTGTCGGCCACTTGTGTCGCTTAGCTTAGTCACACAGCGACCTTGGTGTGCCTCTTTTTTTCTTTGCATCATGTGCTGTTTGGGGACAACTTTTTTGAAGGGCCATCCTGCCTGACACTGCAGTGCCACTCCTAGATGGGCCAGGTGTTTGTGTCGGCCACTTGTGTCGCTTAGCTTAGTCACACAGCGACCTTGGTGCGCCTCTTTTTTTCTTTGCATCAGGTGCTGTTTGGGGACAATTTTTTTGAAGGGCCATCCTGCCTGACACTGCAGTGCCACTCCTAGATGTGCCAGGTTTTTGTGTCGGCCACTTGTGTCGCTTAGCTTAGTCACACAGCGACCTTGGTGCGCCTCTTTTTTTCTTTGCATCATGTGCTGTTTGGGGACAATTTTTTTGAAGGGCCATCCTGCCTGACACTGCAGTGCCACTCCTAGATGGGCCAGGTGTTTGTGTCGGCCACTTGTGTCGCTTAGCTTAGTCACACAGCGACCTTGGTGCGCCTCTTTTTTTCGTTGCATCATGTGCTGTTTGGGGACAATTTTTTTGAAGGGCCATCCTGCCTGACACTGCAGTGCCACTCCTAGATGGGCCAGGTGTTTGTGTCGGCCACTTGTGTCGCTTAGCTTAGTCACACAGCGACCTTGGTGCGCCTCTTTTTTTCTTTGCATCATGTGCTGTTTGGGGACAATTTTTTTGAAGGGCAATCCTGCCTGACACTGCAGTGCCACTCCTAGATGGGCCAGGTGTTTGTGTCGGCCACTTGTGTCGCTTAGCTTAGTCACACAGCGACCTTGGTGCGCCTCTTTTTTTCTTTGCATCATGTGCTGTTTGGGGACAATTTTTTTGAAGGGCCATCCTGCCTGACACTGCAGTGCCACTCCTAGATGGGCCAGGTGTTTGTGTCGGCCACTTGCGTCGCTTAGCTTAGTCACACAGCGACCTTGGTGCGCCTCTTTTTTTCTTTGCATCATGTGCTGTTTGGGGACAATTTTTTTGAAGGGCCATCCTGCCTATCACTGCAGTGCCACTCCTAGATGGGCCAGGTGTTTGTGTCGGCCACTTGTGTAGCTTAGCTTAGTCACACAGCGACCTTGGTGCGCCTCTTTTTTTCTTTGCATCATGTGCTGTTTGGGGACAATTTTTTTGAAGGGCCATCCTGCCTGACACTGCAGTGCCACTCCTAGATGGGCCAGGTGTTTGTGTCGGCCACTTGTGTCGCTTAGCTTAGTCACACAGCGACCTTGGTGCGCCTCTTTTTTTCTTTGCATCATGTGCTGTTTGAGGACAATTTTTTTGAAGGGCCATCCTGCCTGACACTGCAGTGCCACTCCTAGATGGGCCAGGTGTTTGTGTCGGCCACTTTTGTCGCTTAGCTTAGTCACACAGCGACCTTGGTGCGCCTCTTTTTTTCTTTGCATCATGTGCTGTTTGGGGACAATTTTTTTGAAGGGCCATCCTGCCTGACACTGCAGTGCAACTCCTAGATGGGCCAGGTGTTTGTGTCGGCCACTTGTGTCGCTTAGCTTAGTCACACAGCGACCTTGGTGCGCCTCTTTTTTTCTTTGCATCAGGTGCTGTTTGGCTACAATTTTTTTGAAGGGCCATCCTGCCTGACACTGCAGTGCCACTCCTAGATGGGCCAGGTGTTTGTGTCGGCCACTTGTGTCGCTTAGCTTAGTCACACAGCGACCTTGGTGTGCCTCTTTTTTTCTTTGCATCATGTGCTGTTTGGGGACAACTTTTTTGAAGGGCCATCCTGCCTGACACTGCAGTGCCACTCCTAGATGGGCCAGGTGTTTGTGTCGGCCACTTGTGTCGCTTAGCTTAGTCACACAGCGACCTTGGTGCGCCTCTTTTTTTCTTTGCATCATGTGCTGTTTGGGGACAATTTTTTTGAAGGGCCATCCTGCCTGACACTGCAGTGCCACTCCTAGATGGGCCAGGTGTTTGTGTCGGCCACTTGTGTCGCTTAGCTTAGTCACACAGCGACCTTGGTGCGGCCTCTTTTTTTCTTTGCATCATGTGCTGTTTGGGGACAAATTTTTTGAAGGGCCATCCTGCCTGACACTGCAGTGCCACTCCTAGATGGGCCAGGTGTTTGTGTCGGCCACTTATGTCGCTTAGCTTAGTCACACAGCGACCTTGGTGGGCCTCTTTTTTTCTTTGCATCATGTGCTGTTTGGGGACAATTTTTTTGAAGGGCCATCCTGCCTGACACTGCAGTGCCACTCCTAGATGGGCCAGGTGTTTGTGTCGGCCACTTGTGTCGCTTAGCTTAGTCACACAGCGACCTTGGAGCGCCTCTTTTTTTCTTTGCATCAGGTGCTGTTTGGGGACAATTTTTTTGAAGGGCCATCCTGCCGGACACTGCAGTGCCACTCCTAGATGGGCCAGGTGTTTGTGTCGGCCACTTGTGTCGCTTAGCTTAGTCACACAGCGACCTTGGTGCGCCTCTTTTTTTCTTTGCATCATGTGCTGTTTGGGGACAATTTTTTTGAAGGGCCATCCTGCCTGACACTGCAGTGCCACTCCTAGATGGGCCAGGTGTTTGTGTCGGCCACTTGTGTCGCTTAGCTTAGTCACACAGCGACCTTGGTGCGCCTCTTTTTTTCTTTGCATCATGTGCTGTTTGGGGACAATTTTTTTGAAGGGCCATCCTGCCTGACACTGCAGTGCCACTCCTAGATGGGCCAGGTGTTTGTGTCGGCCACTTTTGTCGCTTAGCTTAGTCACACAGCGACCTTGGTGCGCCTCTTTTTTTCTTTGCATCATGTGCTGTTTGGGGACAATTTTTTTGAAGGGCCATCCTGCCTGACACTGCAGTGCCACTCCTAGATGGGCCAGGTGTTTGTGTCGGCCACTTGTGTCGCTTAGCTTAGTCACACAGCGACCTTGGTGCGCCTCTTTTTTTCTTTGCATCAGGTGCTGTTTGGCTACAATTTTTTTGAAGGGCCATCCTGCCTGACACTGCAGTGCCACTCCTAGATGGGCCAGGTGTTTGTGTCGGCCACTTGTGTCGCTTAGCTTAGTCACACAGCGACCTTGGTGTGCCTCTTTTTTTCTTTGCATCATGTGCTGTTTGGGGACAACTTTTTTGAAGGGCCATCCTGCCTGACACTGCAGTGCCACTCCTAGATGGGCCAGGTGTTTGTGTCGGCCACTTGTGTCGCTTAGCTTAGTCACACAGCGACCTTGGTGCGCCTCTTTTTTTCTTTGCATCAGGTGCTGTTTGGGGACAATTTTTTTGAAGGGCCATCCTGCCTGACACTGCAGTGCCACTCCTAGATGTGCCAGGTTTTTGTGTCGGCCACTTGTGTCGCTTAGCTTAGTCACACAGCGACCTTGGTGCGCCTCTTTTTTTCTTTGCATCATGTGCTGTTTGGGGACAATTTTTTTGAAGGGCCATCCTGCCTGACACTGCAGTGCCACTCCTAGATGGGCCAGGTGTTTGTGTCGGCCACTTGTGTCGCTTAGCTTAGTCACACAGCGACCTTGGTGCGCCTCTTTTTTTCGTTGCATCATGTGCTGTTTGGGGACAATTTTTTTGAAGGGCCATCCTGCCTGACACTGCAGTGCCACTCCTAGATGGGCCAGGTGTTTGTGTCGGCCACTTGTGTCGCTTAGCTTAGTCACACAGCGACCTTGGTGCGCCTCTTTTTTTCTTTGCATCATGTGCTGTTTGGGGACAATTTTTTTGAAGGGCAATCCTGCCTGACACTGCAGTGCCACTCCTAGATGGGCCAGGTGTTTGTGTCGGCCACTTGTGTCGCTTAGCTTAGTCACACAGCGACCTTGGTGCGCCTCTTTTTTTCTTTGCATCATGTGCTGTTTGGGGACAATTTTTTTGAAGGGCCATCCTGCCTGACACTGCAGTGCCACTCCTAGATGGGCCAGGTGTTTGTGTCGGCCACTTGCGTCGCTTAGCTTAGTCACACAGCGACCTTGGTGCACCTCTTTTTTTCTTTGCATCATGTGCTGTTTGGGGACAATTTATTTGAAGGGCCATCCTGCCTGACACTGCAGTGCCACTCCTAGATGGGCCAGGTGTTTGTGTCGGCCACTTGTGTCGCTTAGCTTAGTCACACAGCGACCTTGGTGCGCCTCTTTTTTTCTTTGCATCATGTGCTGTTTGGGGACAATTTTTTTGAAGGGCCATCCTGCCTGACACTGCAGTGCCACTCCTAGATGGGCCAGGTGTTTGTGTCGGCCACTTGTGTCGCTTAGCTTAGTCACACAGCGACCTTGGTGCGGCCTCTTTTTTTCTTTGCATCATGTGCTGTTTGAGGACAATTTTTTTGAAGGGCCATCCTGCCTGACACTGCAGTGCCACTCCTAGATGGGCCAGGTGTTTGTGTCGGCCACTTTTGTCGCTTAGCTTAGTCACACAGCGACCTTGGTGCGCCTCTTTTTTTCTTTGCATCATGTGCTGTTTGGGGACAATTTTTTTGAAGGGCCATCCTGCCTATCACTGCAGTGCCACTCCTAGATGGGCCAGGTGTTTGTGTCGGCCACTTGTGTAGCTTAGCTTAGTCACACAGCGACCTTGGTGCGCCTCTTTTTTTCTTTGCATCATGTGCTGTTTGGGGACTATTTTTTTGAAGGGCCATCCTGCCTGACACTGCAGTGCCACTCCTAGATGGGCCAGGTGTTTGTGTCGGCCACTTGTGTCGCTTAGCTTAGTCACACAGCGACCTTGGTGCGCCTCTTTTTTTCTTTGCATCATGTGCTGTTTGAGGACAATTTTTTTGAAGGGCCATCCTGCCTGACACTGCAGTGCCACTCCTAGATGGGCCAGGTGTTTGTGTCGGCCACTTTTGTCGCTTAGCTTAGTCACACAGCGACCTTGGTGCGCCTCTTTTTTTCTTTGCATCATGTGCTGTTTGGGGACAATTTTTTTGAAGGGCCATCCTGCCTGACACTGCAGTGCCACTCCTAGATGGGCCAGGTGTTTGTGTCGGCCACTTGTGTCGCTTAGCTTAGTCACACAGCGACCTTGGTGCGCCTCTTTTTTTCTTTGCATCAGGTGCTGTTTGGCTACAATTTTTTTGAAGGGCCATCCTGCCTGACACTGCAGTGCCACTCCTAGATGGGCCAGGTGTTTGTGTCGGCCACTTGTGTCGCTTAGCTTAGTCACACAGCGACCTTGGTGTGCCTCTTTTTTTCTTTGCATCATGTGCTGTTTGGGGACAACTTTTTTGAAGGGCCATCCTGCCTGACACTGCAGTGCCACTCCTAGATGGGCCAGGTGTTTGTGTCGGCCACTTGTGTCGCTTAGCTTAGTCACACAGCGACCTTGGTGCGCCTCTTTTTTTCTTTGCATCATGTGCTGTTTGGGGACAATTTTTTTGAAGGGCCATCCTGCCTGACACTGCAGTGCCACTCCTAGATGGGCCAGGTGTTTGTGTCGGCCACTTGTGTCGCTTAGCTTAGTCACACAGCGACCTTGGTGCGGCCTCTTTTTTTCTTTGCATCATGTGCTGTTTGGGGACAAATTTTTTGAAGGGCCATCCTGCCTGACACTGCAGTGCCACTCCTAGATGGGCCAGGTGTTTGTGTCGGCCACTTGTGTCGCTTAGCTTAGTCACACAGCGACCTTGGTGGGCCTCTTTTTTTCTTTGCATCATGTGCTGTTTGGGGACAATTTTTTTGAAGGGCCATCCTGCCTGACACTGCAGTGCCACTCCTAGATGGGCCAGGTGTTTGTGTCGGCCACTTGTGTCGCTTAGCTTAGTCACACAGCGACCTTGGAGCGCCTCTTTTTTTCTTTGCATCAGGTGCTGTTTGGGGACAATTTTTTTGAAGGGCCATCCTGCCGGACACTGCAGTGCCACTCCTAGATGGGCCAGGTGTTTGTGTCGGCCACTTGTGTCGCTTAGCTTAGTCACACAGCGACCTTGGTGCGCCTCTTTTTTTCTTTGCATCATGTGCTGTTTGGGGACAATTTTTTTGAAGGGCCATCCTGCCTGACACTGCAGTGCCACTCCTAGATGGGCCAGGTGTTTGTGTCGGCCACTTGTGTCGCTTAGCTTAGTCACACAGCGACCTTGGTGCGCCTCTTTTTTTCTTTGCATCATGTGCTGTTTGGGGACAATTTTTTTGAAGGGCCATCCTGCCTGACACTGCAGTGCCACTCCTAGATGGGCCAGGTGTTTGTGTCGGCCTCTTGTGTCGCTTAGCTAAGTCACACAGCGACCTTAGTGTGCATCTTTTTTTCTTTGCATCATGTGCTGTTTGGGGACAATTTTTTTGAAGGGCCATCCTGCCTGACACTGCAGTGCCACTCCTAGATGGGCCAGGTGTTTGTGTCGGCCACTTGTGTCGCTTAGCTTAGTCACACAGCGACCTTGGTGCGGCCTCTTTTTTTCTTTGCATCATGTGCTGTTTGGGGACAAATTTTTTGAAGGGCCATCCTGCCTGACACTGCAGTGCCACTCCTAGATGGGCCAGGTATTTGTGTCGGCCACTTGTGTCGCTTAGCTTAGTCATACAGCGACCTTGGTGCGCCTCTTTTTTTCTTTGCATCATGTGCTGTTTGGGGACAATTTTTTTGAAGGGCCATCCTGCCTGACACTGCAGTGCCACTCCTAGATGTGCCAGGTGTTTGTGTCGGCCACTTGTGTCGCTTAGCTTAGTCACACAGCGACCTTGGTGCGCCTCTTTTTTTCTTTGCATCATGTGCTGTTTGAGGACAATTTTTTTGAAGGGCCATCCTGCCTGACACTGCAGTGCCACTCCTAGATGGGCCAGGTGTTTGTGTCGGCCACTTTTGTCGCTTAGCTTAGTCACACAGCGACCTTGGTGCGCCTCTTTTTTTCTTTGCATCATGTGCTGTTTGGGGACAATTTTTTTGAAGGGCCATCCTGCCTATCACTGCAGTGCCACTCCTAGATGGGCCAGGTGTTTGTGTCGGCCACTTGTGTAGCTTAGCTTAGTCACACAGCGACCTTGGTGCGCCTCTTTTTTTCTTTGCATCATGTGCTGTTTGGGGACAATTTTTTTGAAGGGCCATCCTGCCTGACACTGCAGTGCCACTCCTAGATGGGCCAGGTGTTTGTGTCGGCCACTTGTGTCGCTTAGCTTAGTCACACAGCGACCTTGGTGCGCCTCTTTTTTTCTTTGCATCATGTGCTGTTTGAGGACAATTTTTTTGAAGGGCCATCCTGCCTGACACTGCAGTGCCACTCCTAGATGGGCCAGGTGTTTGTGTCGGCCACTTTTGTCGCTTAGCTTAGTCACACAGCGACCTTGGTGCGCCTCTTTTTTTCTTTGCATCATGTGCTGTTTGGGGACAATTTTTTTGAAGGGCCATCCTGCCTGACACTGCAGTGCCACTCCTAGATGGGCCAGGTGTTTGTGTCGGCCACTTGTGTCGCTTAGCTTAGTCACACAGCGACCTTGGTGCGCCTCTTTTTTTCTTTGCATCAGGTGCTGTTTGGCTACAATTTTTTTGAAGGGCCATCCTGCCTGACACTGCAGTGCCACTCCTAGATGGGCCAGGTGTTTGTGTCGGCCACTTGTGTCGCTTAGCTTAGTCACACAGCGACCTTGGTGTGCCTCTTTTTTTCTTTGCATCATGTGCTGTTTGGGGACAACTTTTTTGAAGGGCCATCCTGCCTGACACTGCAGTGCCACTCCTAGATGGGCCAGGTGTTTGTGTCGGCCACTTGTGTCGCTTAGCTTAGTCACACAGCGACCTTGGTGCGCCTCTTTTTTTCTTTGCATCATGTGCTGTTTGGGGACAATTTTTTTTAAGGGCCATCCTGCCTGACACTGCAGTGCCACTCCTAGATGGGCCAGGTGTTTGTGTCGGCCACTTGTGTCGCTTAGCTTAGTCACACAGCGACCTTGGTGCGCCTCTTTTTTTCTTTGCATCATGTGCTGTTTGGGGACAATTTTTTTGAAGGGCCATCCTGCCTGACACTGCAGTGCCACTCCTAGATGGGCCAGGTGTTTGTGTCGGCCACTTGTGTCGCTTAGCTTAGTCACACAGCGACCTTGGTGCGCCTCTTTTTTTCTTTGCATCATGTGCTGTTTGAGGACAATTTTTTTGAAGGGCCATCCTGCCTGACACTGCAGTGCCACTCCTAGATGGGCCAGGTGTTTGTGTCGGCCACTTTTGTCGCTTAGCTTAGTCACACAGCGACCTTGGTGCGCCTCTTTTTTTCTTTGCATCATGTGCTGTTTGGGGACAATTTTTTTGAAGGGCCATCCTGCCTGACACTGCAGTGCCACTCCTAGATGGGCCAGGTGTTTGTGTCGGCCACTTGTGTCGCTTAGCTTAGTCACACAGCGACCTTGGTGCGCCTCTTTTTTTCTTTGCATCAGGTGCTGTTTGGCTACAATTTTTTTGAAGGGCCATCCTGCCTGACACTGCAGTGCCACTCCTAGATGGGCCAGGTGTTTGTGTCGGCCACTTGTGTCGCTTAGCTTAGTCACACAGCGACCTTGGTGTGCCTCTTTTTTTCTTTGCATCATGTGCTGTTTGGGGACAACTTTTTTGAAGGGCCATCCTGCCTGACACTGCAGTGCCACTCCTAGATGGGCCAGGTGTTTGTGTCGGCCACTTGTGTCGCTTAGCTTAGTCACACAGCGACCTTGGTGCGCCTCTTTTTTTCTTTGCATCATGTGCTGTTTGGGGACAATTTTTTTGAAGGGCCATCCTGCCTGACACTGCAGTGCCACTCCTAGATGGGCCAGGTGTTTGTGTCGGCCACTTGTGTCGCTTAGCTTAGTCACACAGCGACCTTGGTGCGGCCTCTTTTTTTCTTTGCATCATGTGCTGTTTGGGGACAAATTTTTTGAAGGGCCATCCTGCCTGACACTGCAGTGCCACTCCTAGATGGGCCAGGTGTTTGTGTCGGCCACTTGTGTCGCTTAGCTTAGTCACACAGCGACCTTGGTGGGCCTCTTTTTTTCTTTGCATCATGTGCTGTTTGGGGACAATTTTTTTGAAGGGCCATCCTGCCTGACACTGCAGTGCCACTCCTAGATGGGCCAGGTGTTTGTGTCGGCCACTTGTGTCGCTTAGCTTAGTCACACAGCGACCTTGGAGCGCCTCTTTTTTTCTTTGCATCAGGTGCTGTTTGGGGACAATTTTTTTGAAGGGCCATCCTGCCGGACACTGCAGTGCCACTCCTAGATGGGCCAGGTGTTTGTGTCGGCCACTTGTGTCGCTTAGCTTAGTCACACAGCGACCTTGGTGCGCCTCTTTTTTTCTTTGCATCATGTGCTGTTTGGGGACAATTTTTTTGAAGGGCCATCCTGCCTGACACTGCAGTGCCACTCCTAGATGGGCCAGGTGTTTGTGTCGGCCACTTGTGTCGCTTAGCTTAGTCACACAGCGACCTTGGTGCGCCTCTTTTTTTCTTTGCATCATGTGCTGTTTGGGGGCAATTTTTTTGAAGGGCCATCCTGCCTGACACTGCAGTGCCACTCCTAGATGGGCCAGGTGTTTGTGTCGGCCTCTTGTGTCGCTTAGCTAAGTCACACAGCGACCTTAGTGTGCATCTTTTTTTCTTTGCATCATGTGCTGTTTGGGGACAATTTTTTTGAAGGGCCATCCTGCCTGACACTGCAGTGCCACTCCTAGATGGGCCAGGTGTTTGTGTCGGCCACTTGTGTCGCTTAGCTTAGTCACACAGCGACCTTGGTGCGGCCTCTTTTTTTCTTTGCATCATGTGCTGTTTGGGGACAAATTTTTTGAAGGGCCATCCTGCCTGACACTGCAGTGCCACTCCTAGATGGGCCAGGTATTTGTGTCGGCCACTTGTGTCGCTTAGCTTAGTCATACAGCGACCTTGGTGCGCCTCTTTTTTTCTTTGCATCATGTGCTGTTTGGGGACAATTTTTTTGAAGGGCCATCCTGCCTGACACTGCAGTGCCACTCCTAGATGTGCCAGGTGTTTGTGTCGGCCACTTGTGTCGCTTAGCTTAGTCACACAGCGACCTTGGTGCGCCTCTTTTTTTCTTTGCATCATGTGCTGTTTGAGGACAATTTTTTTGAAGGGCCATCCTGCCTGACACTGCAGTGCCACTCCTAGATGGGCCAGGTGTTTGTGTCGGCCACTTTTGTCGCTTAGCTTAGTCACACAGCGACCTTGGTGCGCCTCTTTTTTTCTTTGCATCATGTGCTGTTTGGGGACAATTTTTTTTAAGGGCCATCCTGCCTGACACTGCAGTGCCACTCCTAGATGGGCCAGGTGTTTGTGTCGGCCACTTGTGTCGCTTAGCTTAGTCACACAGCGACCTTGGTGCGCCTCTTTTTTTCTTTGCATCATGTGCTGTTTGGGGACAATTTTTTTGAAGGGCCATCCTGCCTGACACTGCAGTGCCACTCCTAGATGGGCCAGGTGTTTGTGTCGGCCACTTGTGTCGCTTAGCTTAGTCACACAGCGACCTTGGTGCGCCTCTTTTTTTCTTTGCATCATGTGCTGTTTGAGGACAATTTTTTTGAAGGGCCATCCTGCCTGACACTGCAGTGCCACTCCTAGATGGGCCAGGTGTTTGTGTCGGCCACTTTTGACGCTTAGCTTAGTCACACAGCGACCTTGGTGCGCCTCTTTTTTTCTTTGCATCATGTGCTGTTTGGGGACAATTTTTTTGAAGGGCCATCCTGCCTGACACTGCAGTGCCACTCCTAGATGGGCCAGGTGTTTGTGTCGGCCACTTGTGTCGCTTAGCTTAGTCACACAGCGACCTTGGTGCGCCTCTTTTTTTCTTTGCATCAGGTGCTGTTTGGCTACAATTTTTTTGAAGGGCCATCCTGCCTGACACTGCAGTGCCACTCCTAGATGGGCCAGGTGTTTGTGTCGGCCACTTGTGTCGCTTAGCTTAGTCACACAGCGACCTTGGTGTGCCTCTTTTTTTCTTTGCATCATGTGCTGTTTGGGGACAACTTTTTTGAAGGGCCATCCTGCCTGACACTGCAGTGCCACTCCTAGATGGGCCAGGTGTTTGTGTCGGCCACTTGTGTCGCTTAGCTTAGTCACACAGCGACCTTGGTGCGCCTCTTTTTTTCTTTGCATCATGTGCTGTTTGGGGACAATTTTTTTGAAGGGCCATCCTGCCTGACACTGCAGTGCCACTCCTAGATGGGCCAGGTGTTTGTGTCGGCCACTTGTGTCGCTTAGCTTAGTCACACAGCGACCTTGGTGCGGCCTCTTTTTTTCTTTGCATCATGTGCTGTTTGGGGACAAATTTTTTGAAGGGCCATCCTGCCTGACACTGCAGTGCCACTCCTAGATGGGCCAGGTGTTTGTGTCGGCCACTTGTGTCGCTTAGCTTAGTCACACAGCGACCTTGGTGGGCCTCTTTTTTTCTTTGCATCATGTGCTGTTTGGGGACAATTTTTTTGAAGGGCCATCCTGCCTGACACTGCAGTGCCACTCCTAGATGGGCCAGGTGTTTGTGTCGGCCACTTGTGTCGCTTAGCTTAGTCACACAGCGACCTTGGAGCGCCTCTTTTTTTCTTTGCATCAGGTGCTGTTTGGGGACAATTTTTTTGAAGGGCCATCCTGCCGGACACTGCAGTGCCACTCCTAGATGGGCCAGGTGTTTGTGTCGGCCACTTGTGTCGCTTAGCTTAGTCACACAGCGACCTTGGTGCGCCTCTTTTTTTCTTTGCATCATGTGCTGTTTGGGGACAATTTTTTTGAAGGGCCATCCTGCCTGACACTGCAGTGCCACTCCTAGATGGGCCAGGTGTTTGTGTCGGCCACTTGTGTCGCTTAGCTTAGTCACACAGCGACCTTGGTGCGCCTCTTTTTTTCTTTGCATCATGTGCTGTTTGGGGGCAATTTTTTTGAAGGGCCATCCTGCCTGACACTGCAGTGCCACTCCTAGATGGGCCAGGTGTTTGTGTCGGCCTCTTGTGTCGCTTAGCTAAGTCACACAGCGACCTTAGTGTGCATCTTTTTTTCTTTGCATCATGTGCTGTTTGGGGACAATTTTTTTGAAGGGCCATCCTGCCTGACACTGCAGTGCCACTCCTAGATGGGCCAGGTGTTTGTGTCGGCCACTTGTGTCGCTTAGCTTAGTCACACAGCGACCTTGGTGCGGCCTCTTTTTTTCTTTGCATCATGTGCTGTTTGGGGACAAATTTTTTGAAGGGCCATCCTGCCTGACACTGCAGTGCCACTCCTAGATGGGCCAGGTATTTGTGTCGGCCACTTGTGTCGCTTAGCTTAGTCATACAGCGACCTTGGTGCGCCTCTTTTTTTCTTTGCATCATGTGCTGTTTGGGGACAATTTTTTTGAAGGGCCATCCTGCCTGACACTGCAGTGCCACTCCTAGATGTGCCAGGTGTTTGTGTCGGCCACTTGTGTCGCTTAGCTTAGTCACACAGCGACCTTGGTGCGCCTCTTTTTTTCTTTGCATCATGTGCTGTTTGAGGACAATTTTTTTGAAGGGCCATCCTGCCTGACACTGCAGTGCCACTCCTAGATGGGCCAGGTGTTTGTGTCGGCCACTTTTGTCGCTTAGCTTAGTCACACAGCGACCTTGGTGCGCCTCTTTTTTTCTTTGCATCATGTGCTGTTTGGGGACAATTTTTTTGAAGGGCCATCCTGCCTATCACTGCAGTGCCACTCCTAGATGGGCCAGGTGTTTGTGTCGGCCACTTGTGTAGCTTAGCTTAGTCACACAGCGACCTTGGTGCGGCCTCTTTTTTTCTTTGCATCATGTGCTGTTTGGGGACAAATTTTTTGAAGGGCCATCCTGCCTGACACTGCAGTGCCACTCCTAGATGGGCCAGGTATTTGTGTCGGCCACTTGTGTCGCTTAGCTTAGTCATACAGCGACCTTGGTGCGCCTCTTTTTTTCTTTGCATCATGTGCTGTTTGGGGACAATTTTTTTGAAGGGCCATCCTGCCTGACACTGCAGTGCCACTCCTAGATGTGCCAGGTGTTTGTGTCGGCCACTTGTGTCGCTTAGCTTAGTCACACAGCGACCTTGGTGCGCCTCTTTTTTTCTTTGCATCATGTGCTGTTTGAGGACAATTTTTTTGAAGGGCCATCCTGCCTGACACTGCAGTGCCACTCCTAGATGGGCCAGGTGTTTGTGTCGGCCACTTTTGTCGCTTAGCTTAGTCACACAGCGACCTTGGTGCGCCTCTTTTTTTCTTTGCATCATGTGCTGTTTGGGGACAATTTTTTTGAAGGGCCATCCTGCCTATCACTGCAGTGCCACTCCTAGATGGGCCAGGTGTTTGTGTCGGCCACTTGTGTAGCTTAGCTTAGTCACACAGCGACCTTGGTGCGCCTCTTTTTTTCTTTGCATCATGTGCTGTTTGGGGACAATTTTTTTGAAGGGCCATCCTGCCTGACACTGCAGTGCCACTCCTAGATGGGCCAGGTGTTTGTGTCGGCCACTTGTGTCGCTTAGCTTAGTCACACAGCGACCTTGGTGCGCCTCTTTTTTTCTTTGCATCATGTGCTGTTTGAGGACAATTTTTTTGAAGGGCCATCCTGCCTGACACTGCAGTGCCACTCCTAGATGGGCCAGGTGTTTGTGTCGGCCACTTTTGACGCTTAGCTTAGTCACACAGCGACCTTGGTGCGCCTCTTTTTTTCTTTGCATCATGTGCTGTTTGGGGACAATTTTTTTGAAGGGCCATCCTGCCTGACACTGCAGTGCCACTCCTAGATGGGCCAGGTGTTTGTGTCGGCCACTTGTGTCGCTTAGCTTAGTCACACAGCGACCTTGGTGCGCCTCTTTTTTTCTTTGCATCAGGTGCTGTTTGGCTACAATTTTTTTGAAGGGCCATCCTGCCTGACACTGCAGTGCCACTCCTAGATGGGCCAGGTGTTTGTGTCGGCCACTTGTGTCGCTTAGCTTAGTCACACAGCGACCTTGGTGTGCCTCTTTTTTTCTTTGCATCATGTGCTGTTTGGGGACAACTTTTTTGAAGGGCCATCCTGCCTGACACTGCAGTGCCACTCCTAGATGGGCCAGGTGTTTGTGTCGGCCACTTGTGTCGCTTAGCTTAGTCACACAGCGACCTTGGTGCGCCTCTTTTTTTCTTTGCATCATGTGCTGTTTGGGGACAATTTTTTTTAAGGGCCATCCTGCCTGACACTGCAGTGCCACTCCTAGATGGGCCAGGTGTTTGTGTCGGCCACTTGTGTCGCTTAGCTTAGTCACACAGCGACCTTGGTGCGGCCTCTTTTTTTCTTTGCATCATGTGCTGTTTAGGGACAAATTTTTTGAAGGGCCATCCTGCCTGACACTGCAGTGCCACTCCTAGATGGGCCAGGTGTTTGTGTCGGCCACTTGTGTCGCTTAGCTTAGTCACACAGCGACCTTGGTGGGCCTCTTTTTTTCTTTGCATCATGTGCTGTTTGGGGACAATTTTTTTGAAGGGCCATCCTGCCTGACACTGCAGTGCCACTCCTAGATGGGCCAGGTGTTTGTGTCGGCCACTTGTGTCGCTTAGCTTAGTCACACAGCGACCTTGGAGCGCCTCTTTTTTTCTTTGCATCAGGTGCTGTTTGGGGACAATTTTTTTGAAGGGCCATCCTGCCTGACACTGCAGTGCCACTCCTAGATGGGCCAGGTGTTTGTGTCGGCCACTTGTGTCGCTTAGCTTAGTCACACAGCGACCTTGGTGCGCCTCTTTTTTTCTTTGCATCATGTGCTGTTTGGGGACAATTTTTTTGAAGGGCCATCCTGCCTGACACTGCAGTGCCACTCCTAGATGGGCCAGGTGTTTGTGTCGGCCACTTGTGTCGCTTAGCTTAGTCACACAGCGACCTTGGTGCGCCTCTTTTTTTCTTTGCATCATGTGCTGTTTGGGGACAATTTTTTTGAAGGGCCATCCTGCCTGACACTGCAGTGCCACTCCTAGATGGGCCAGGTGTTTGTGTCGGCCACTTTTGTCGCTTAGCTTAGTCACACAGCGACCTTGGTGCGCCTCTTTTTTTCTTTGCATCATGTGCTGTTTGGGGACAATTTTTTTGAAGGGCCATCCTGCCTGACACTGCAGTGCCACTCCTAGATGGGCCAGGTGTTTGTGTCGGCCACTTGTGTCGCTTAGCTTAGTCACACAGCGACCTTGGTGCGCCTCTTTTTTTCTTTGCATCAGGTGCTGTTTGGCTACAATTTTTTTGAAGGGCCATCCTGCCTGACACTGCAGTGCCACTCCTAGATGGGCCAGGTGTTTGTGTCGGCCACTTGTGTCGATTAGCTTAGTCACACAGCGACCTTGGTGTGCCTCTTTTTTTCTTTGCATCATGTGCTGTTTGGGGACAACTTTTTTGAAGGGCCATCCTGCCTGACACTGCAGTGCCACTCCTAGATGGGCCAGGTGTTTGTGTCGGCCACTTGTGTCGCTTAGCTTAGTCACACAGCGACCTTGGTGCGCCTCTTTTTTTCTTTGCATCATGTGCTGTTTGGGGACAATTTTTTTTAAGGGCCATCCTGCCTGACACTGCAGTGCCACTCCTAGATGGGCCAGGTGTTTGTGTCGGCCACTTGTGTCGCTTAGCTTAGTCACACAGCGACCTTGGTGCGGCCTCTTTTTTTCTTTGCATCATGTGCTGTTTAGGGACAAATTTTTTGAAGGGCCATCCTGCCTGACACTGCAGTGCCACTCCTAGATGGGCCAGGTGTTTGTGTCGGCCACTTGTGTCGCTTAGCTTAGTCACACAGCGACCTTGGTGCGCCTCTTTTTTTCTTTGCATCATGTGCTGTTTGAGGACAATTTTTTTGAAGGGCCATCCTGCCTGACACTGCAGTGCCACTCCTAGATGGGCCAGGTGTTTGTGTCGGCCACTTTTGTCGCTTAGCTTAGTCACACAGCGACCTTGGTGCGCCTCTTTTTTTCTTTGCATCATGTGCTGTTTGGGGACAATTTTTTTGAAGGGCCATCCTGCCTGACACTGCAGTGCCACTCCTAGATGGGCCAGGTGTTTGTGTCGGCCACTTGTGTCGCTTAGCTTAGTCACACAGCGAC
>NW_026969298.1:0-45874 GCF_028390025.1 Pseudophryne corroboree
TCTATAGTCCTCATGTCAAAGTGCTGCATGCATCTATAGCCCCCATGTCAGAGTGCCACATGCATCTATAGTCCTCATGTCAGAGTGCTGCCACGCATCTATAGTCCTCATGTCAGAGTGCCGCCATGCATCTATAGTCCCCATGTCAGAGTGCCGCCATGCATCTACAGTCCTCATGTCAGAGTGCCGCCATGCATCTATAGTCCCCATGTCAGAGTGCCGTCCATGCATCTATAGTCCTCATGTCAGAGTGCCGCCATGCATCTACATTCCTCATGTCAGAGTGCCGTCATGCATCTACAGTCCTCATGTCAGAGTGCCCCCATGCATCTATAGTCCCCCATGTCAGAGTGCCGCCATGCATCTATAGTCCTCATGTCAGAGTGCCGCCATGCATCTATAGTCCCCATGTCAGAGTGCCGCCATGCATCTATAGTCCTCATGTCAGAGTGCCGCCATGCATCTATAGTCCTCATGTTAGAGTGCCGCCATGTATCTATAGCCCTCATGTCAGAGTGCCGCCATGCATCTATAGTCCTTATGTTAGAGTGCCGCCATGCATCTACAGTTCCCATGTCAGAGTGCCGCCATGCATCTACAGTCCCCATGTCAGAGTGCCGCCATGCATCTACAGTCCCCATGTCAGAGTGCCGCCATGCATCTATAGTCCCCATGTCAGAGTGCCGCCGCCCCCATGTCAGAGTGCCGCCATGCATCTATAGTCCCCATGTCAGAGTGCCACCATGCATCTATAGTCCTCATGTCAGAGTGCCGCCATGCATCTACAGTCCTCATGTCAGAGTGCCGCCATGCATCTATAGTCCCCATGTCAGAGTGCCGCCATGCATCTATAGACCCCATGTCAGAGTGCCGCCATGCATCTACAGTCCCCATGTCAGAGTGCCGCCATGCATCTACAGTCCCCATGTCAGAGTGCCGCCATACATCTACAGTCCCCATGTCAGAGTGCCGCCATGCATCTATAGCCCCCATGTCAGAGTGCCGCCATGCATCTACAGTCCCCATGTCAGAGTGCGCCATGCATCTATAGCCCCCATGTCAGAGTGCCGCCATGCATCTACAGTCCCCATGTCAGAGTGCGCCATGCATCTATAGTCCTCATGTCAGAGTGCCGCCATGCATCTATAGTCCTCATGTCAGAGTGCCCCCATGCATCTATAGTTCCCATGTCAGAGTGCCGCCATGCATCTATAGTCCCCCATGTCAGAGTGCCGCCATGCATCTATAGTCCCCATGTCAGAGTGCCCCCATGCATCTATAGTCCCCATGTCAGATTGCGCCATGCATCTATAGTCCCCATGTCAGAGTGCCCCCATGCATCTATAGTCCCCATGTCAGAGTGCCGCCATGCATCTATAGTCCCCATGTCAGAGTGCCGCCATGCATCTATAGTCCCCATGTCAGAGTGCCGCCATGCATCTATAGTCCCCATGTCAGAGTGCCCCCATGCATCTATAGCCCCCATGTCAGAGTGCCGCCATGCATCTATAGTCCCCATGTCAGAGTGCCCCCATGCATCTGTAGTCCCCATGTCAGAGTGCCGCCATGCATCTATAGTCCCCATGTCAGAGTGCCGCCATGCAACTATAGTCCCCATGTCAGAGTGCCCCCATGCATCTATAGTCCCCATGTCAGAGTGCCGCCATGCATCTATAGTCCCCATGTCAGAGTGCCCCCATGCATCTATAGCCCCCCATGTCAGAGTGCCGCCATGCATCTATAGTCCCCATGTCAGAGTGCCCGCCATGCATCTATAGTCCTCATGTCAGAGTGCCGCCATGCATCTATAGTCCTCATGTCAGAGTGCCGCCATGCATCTATAGTCCCCATGTCAGAGTGCCGCATGCATCTATAGTCCTCATGTCAGAGTGCCGCCACGCATCTATAGTCCTCATGTCAGAGTGCCGCCACGCATCTATAGTCCCCATGTCAGAGTGCCGCATGCATCTATAGTCCCCATGTCAGAGTGCCGCCATGCATCTATAGTCCCCATGTCAGAGTGCCTCCATGCATCTATAGTCCTCATGTCAAAGTGCCGCCATGCATCTCTATAGTCCTCATGTCAAAGTGCCGCCATGCATCTATAGTCCTCATGTCAGAGTGCCGCCACGCATCTATAGTCCTCATGTCAGAGTGCCGCCACGCATATATAGTCCTCATGTCAGAGTGCCGCCACGCATCTATAGTCCTCATGTCAGAGTGCCGCCATGCATCTATAGTCCCCATGTCAGAGTGCCGCCACGCATCTATAGTCCTCATGTCAAAGTGCTGCCATGCATCTATAGCCCCCATGTCAGAGTGCCACCATGCATCTATAGTCCTCATGTCAGAGTGCTGCCACGCATCTATAGTCCTCATGTCAGAGTGCCGCCATGCATCTATAGTCCCCATGTCAGAGTGCCGCCATGCATCTACAGTCCTCATGTCAGAGTGCCGCCATGCATCTATAGTCCCCATGTCAGAGTGCCGCCATGCATCTATAGTCCTCATGTCAGAGTGCCGCCATGCATCTACAGTCCTCATGTGAGAGTGCCCCCATGCATCTATAGTCCCCATGTCAGAGTGCCGCCATGCATCTATAGTCCCTCATGTCAGAGTGCCGCCATGCATCTATAGTCCCCATGTCAGAGTGCCGCCATGCATCTATAGTCCTCATGTCAGAGTGCTGCCATGCATCTATAGTCCTCATGTTAGAGTGCCGCCATGTATCTATAGCCCTCATGTCAGAGTGCCGCCATGCATCTATAGTCCTTATGTTAGAGTGCCGCCATGCATCTACAGTTCCCATGTCAGAGTGCCGCCATGCATCTACAGTCCCCATGTCAGAGTGCCGCCATGCATCTACAGTCCCCATGTCAGAGTGCCGCCATGCATCTATAGTCCCCCATGTCAGAGTGCCGCCGCCCCCATGTCAGAGTGCCGCCATGCATCTATAGTCCCCATGTCAGAGTGCCACCATGCATCTATAGTCCTCATGTCAGAGTGCCGCCATGCATCTACAGTCCTCATGTCAGAGTGCCGCCATGCATCTATAGTCCCCATGTCAGAGTGCCGCCATGCATCTATAGACCCCATGTCAGAGTGCCGCCATGCATCTACAGTCCCCATGTCAGAGTGCCGCCATGCATCTACAGTCCCCATGTCAGAGTGCCGCCATACATCTACAGTCCCCATGTCAGAGTGCCGCCATGCATCTATAGCCCCCATGTCAGAGTGCCGCCATGCATCTACAGTCCCCATGTCAGAGTGCCGCCATGCATCTATAGCCCCCATGTCAGAGTGCCGCCATGCATCTACAGTCCCCATGTCAGAGTGCCGCCATGCATCTATAGTCCTCATGTCAGAGTGCCGCCATGCATCTATAGTCCTCATGTCAGAGTGCCCCCATGCATCTATAGTTCCCATGTCAGAGTGCCGCCATGCATCTATAGTCCCCATGTCAGAGTGCCGCCATGCATCTATAGTCCCCATGTCAGAGTGCCCCCATGCATCTATAGTCCCCATGTCAGAGTGCCGCCATGCATCTATAGACCCCATGTCAAAGTGCCGCCATGCATCTCTATAGTCCTCATGTCAAAGTGCCGCCATGCATCTATAGTCCTCATGTCAGAGTGCCGCCACGCATCTATAGTCCTCATGTCAGAGTGCCGCCACGCATATATAGTCCTCATGTCAGAGTGCCGCCACGCATCTATAGTCCTCATGTCAGAGTGCCGCCATGCATCTATAGTCCCCATGTCAGAGTGCCGCCACGCATCTATAGTCCTCATGTCAAAGTGCTGCCATGCATCTATAGCCCCCATGTCAGAGTGCCACCATGCATCTATAGTCCTCATGTCAGAGTGCTGCCACGCATCTATAGTCCTCATGTCAGAGTGCCGCCATGCATTCTATAGTCCCCATGTCAGAGTGCCGCCATGCATCTACAGTCCTCATGTCAGAGTGCCGCCATGCATCTATAGTCCCATGTCAGAGTGCCGCCATGCATCTATAGTCCTCATGTCAGAGTGCCGCCATGCATCTACAGTCCTCATGTCAGAGTGCCCCCATGCATCTATAGTCCCCATGTCAGAGTGCCGCCATGCATCTATAGTCCTCATGTCAGAGTGCCGCAATGCATCTATAGTCCCCATGTCAGAGTGCCGCCATGCATCTATAGTCCTCATGTCAGAGTGCTGCCATGCATCTATAGTCCTCATGTTAGAGTGCCGCCATGTATCTATAGCCCTCATGTCAGAGTGCCGCCATGCATCTATAGTCCTTATGTTAGAGTGCCGCCATGCATCTACAGTTCCCATGTCAGAGTGCCGCCATGCATCTACAGTCCCCATGTCAGAGTGCCGCCATGCATCTACAGTCCCCATGTCAGAGTGCCGCCATGCATCTATAGTCCCCATGTCAGAGTGCCGCCGCCCCCATGTCAGAGTGCCGCCATGCATCTATAGTCCCCATGTCAGAGTGCCACCATGCATCTATAGTCCTCATGTCAGAGTGCCGCCATGCATCTACAGTCCATCATGTCAGAGTGCCGCCATGCATCTATAGTCCCCATGTCAGAGTGCCGCCATGCATCTATAGACCCCATGTCAGAGTGCCGCCATGCATCTACAGTCCCATGTCAGAGTGCGCCATGCATCTACAGTCCCCATGTCAGAGTGCCGCCATACATCTACAGTCCCCATGTCAGAGTGCCGCCATGCATCTATAGCCCCCATGTCAGAGTGCCGCCATGCATCTACAGTCCCCATGTCAGAGTGCCGCCATGCATCTATAGCCCCCATGTCAGAGTGCCGCCATGCATCTACAGTCCCCATGTCAGAGTGCCGCCATGCATCTATAGTCCCTCATGTCAGAGTGCCGCCATGCATCTATAGTCCTCATGTCAGAGTGCCCCCATGCAATCTATAGTTCCCATGTCAGAGTGCCGCCATGCATCTATAGTCCCCATGTCAGAGTGCCGCCATGCATCTATAGTCCCCATGTCAGAGTGCCCCCATGCATCTATAGTCCCCATGTCAGAGTGCCGCCATGCATCTGTAGTCCCCATGTCAGAGTGCCCCCATGCATCTATAGTCCCCATGTCAGAGTGCCGCCATGCATCTATAGTCCCCATGTCAGAGTGCCGCCATGCATCTATAGTCCCCATGTCAGAGTGCCGCCATGCATCTATAGTCCCCATGTCAGAGTGCCCCCATGCATCTATAGCCCCCATGTCAGAGTGCCGCCATGCATCTATAGTCCCCATGTCAGAGTGCCCCCATGCATCTGTAGTCCCCATGTCAGAGTGCCGCCATGCATCTATAGTCCCTATGTCAGAGTGCCGCCATGCATCTATAGTCCCCATGTCAGAGTGCCCCCATGCATCTATAGTCCCCATGTCAGAGTGCCGCCATGCATCTATAGTCCCCATGTCAGAGTGCCCCCATGCATCTATAGCCCCCATGTCAGAGTGCCGCCATGCATCTATAGTCCCCATGTCAGAGTGCCGCCATGCATCTATAGTCCTCATGTCAGAGTGCCGCCATGCATCTATAGTCCCCATGTCAGAGTGCCTTCATGCATCTATAGTCCTCATGTCAGAGTGCCGCCATTCATCTATAGTCCTCATGTCAGAGTGCCGCCATGCAGCTATAGTCCCCATGTCAGAGTGCCGCCATGCATATATAGTCCCCATGTCAGAGTGCCGCCATGCATCTATAGTCCCCATGTCAGAGTGCCGCCATGCATCTATAGTCCCCATGTCAGAGTGCCGCCATGCATCTATAGTCCCCATGTCAGAGTGCCGCCATGCATCTATAGTCCCCATGTCAGAGTGCCCCCATGCATCTATAGTCCTCATGTCAGAGTGCCCCCATGCATCTATAGCCCCCATGTCAGAGTGCCGTCATGCATCTATAGTCCCCATGTCAGAGTGCCGCCATGCATCTATAGTCCTCATGTCAGAGTGCCGCCATGCATCTATAGTCCTCATGTCAGAGTGCCGCCATGCATCTATAGTCCCCATGTCAGAGTGCCGCCATGCATCTATGGTCCTCATGTCAGAGTGCCCCCATGCATCTATAGCCCCCATGTCAGAGTGCCGCCATGCATCTATAGCCCCCATGTCAGAGTGCCGCCATGGATCTATAGCCCCCATGTCAGAATGCCGCTATGCATCTATATTCCCCATGTCAGAGTGCCGCCATGCATCTATAGCCCCATGTCAGAGTGCCGCCATGCATCTATAGCCCCCATGTCAGAGTGCCGCCATGCATCTTAAGTCCCCATGTCAGAGTGCCCCCATGCATCTATAGCCCCCATGTCAGAGTGCCGCCATGCATCTATAGCCCCCATGTCAGAGTGCCGCCATGCATCTATAGCCCCCTTGTCAGAATGCCGCCATGCATCTATAGTCCCCATGTCAGAGTGCCGCCATGCATCTATAGTCCCCATGTCAGAGTGCCGCCATGCATCAAAAGCCCTCATGTCAGAGTGCCGCCATGCATCTATAGCCCCCATGTCAGAGTGCTGCCATGCATCTATAGTCCTCATGTCAGAGTGCCGCCATGCATCTATAGCCCCCATGTCAGAGAGCCGCCATGTATCTATAGCCCTCATGTCAGAGTGCCGCCATGCATCTATAGCCCCCATGTCAGAGTGCCGCCATGCATCTATAGTCCTCATGTCAGAGTGCCGCCATGCATCTATAGTCCCCATGTCAGAGTGCCGCCATGCATCTATAGTCCCCATGTCAGAGTGCCGCCATGCATCAAAAGCCCTCATGTCAGAGTGCCGCCATGCATCTATAGCCCCCATGTCAGAGTGCTGCCATGCATCTATAGTCCTCATGTCAGAGTGCCGCCATGCATCTATAGCCCCCATGTCAGAGAGCCGCCATGTATCTATAGCCCTCATGTCAGAGTGCCGCCATGCATCTATAGCCCCCATGTCAGAGTGCCGCCATGCATCTATAGTCCTCATGTCAGAGTGCCGCCATGCATCTATAGTCCTCATGTCAGAGTGCCGCCATGCATCTATAGACCCCATGTCGGAGTGCCGCCATGCATCTATAACCCCCATGTCAGAGTGCCGCCATGCATCTATAGCCCCCATGTCAGAGTGCCGCTGTGCATCTATAGTCCTCATGTCAGAGTGCCGCCATGCATCTATAGTCCTCATGTCAAAGTGCCGCCATGCATCTATAGTCCCCATGTCAGAGTGCCGCCATGCATCTATAGTCCTCATGTCAAAGTGCCGCCATGCATCTATAGTCCCCATGTCAGAGTGCCGCCATGCATCTATAGCCCCCATGTCAGAGTGCCGCCATGCATCTATAGTCCTCATGTCAGAGTGCCGCCATGCATCTATTGTCCTCATGTCAGAGTGCCGCCATGCATCTATAGTCCCCATGTCAGAGTGCCGCCATGCATCTATAGTCCTCATGTCAGAGTGCCGCCATGCATCTATAGTCCTCATGTCAGAGTGCCGCCATGCATCTATAGCCCCCATGTCAGAGTGCCCCCATGCATCTATAGTCCTCATGTCAGAGTGCCACCATGCATCTATAGTCCTCATGTCAGAGTGCCGCCATGCATCTATAGTCCTCATGTCATAGTGCCGCCATGCATCTATAGTCCCCATGTCAGAGTGCCGCCATGCATCTATAGTCCTCATGTTAGAGTGCCCCCATGCATCTATAGTCCCCATGTCAGAGTGCCGCCATGCATCTATAGTCCTCATGTCAGTGTGCCGCCATGCATCTATAGTCCCCATGTCAGGGTGCCGCCATGCATCTATAGTCCTCATGTCAGAGTGCCGCCATGCATCTATAGTCCTCATGTCAGAGTGCCGCCATGCATCTATAGTCCTCATGTCAGAGTGCCGCCATGCATCTATAGTCCTCATGTCAAAGTGCCGCCATGCATCTATAGTCCCCATGTCAGAGTGCCGCCATGCATCTATAGTCCCATATCAGAGTGCCGCCATGTATCTATAGTCCTCATGTCAGAGTGCCCCCATGTATCTATAGTCCTCATGTCAGAGTGCCGCCATGCATCTATAGTCCTCATGTCAGAGTGCCGCCATGCATCTATAGTCCTCATGTCAGAGTGCCGCCATGCATCTATAGTCCCCATGTCAGAGTGCCGCTATGCATCTATAGCCCCCATGTCAGAGTGCCGCCATGCATCTATAGTCCTCATGTCAGAGTGCCGCCATGCATCTATAGTCCTCATGTCAGAGTGCCGCCATGCATCTATAGTCCCCATGTCAGAGTGCCGCCATGCATCTATAGTCCTCATGTCAGAGTGCCGCCATGCATATATAGTCCTCATGTCAGAGTGCCGCCACGCATCTATAGTCCTCATGTCAGAGTGCCGCCACGCATCTATAGTCCCCATGTCAGAGTGCCGCCATGCATCTATAGTCCTCATGTCAGAGTGCCGCCATGCATATATAGTCCTCATGTCATAGTGCCACTATGCATCTATAGCCCCCATGTCAGAGTGCCGCCATGCATCTATAGTCCTCATGTCAGAGTGCCGCCATGCATCTATAGTCCCCATGTCAGAGTGCCGCTATGCATCTATAGCCCCCATGTCAGAGTGCCGCCATGCATCTATAGTCCTCATGTCAGAGTGCCGCCACGCATCTATAGCCCCCATGTCAGAGTGCCGCCATGCATCTATAGTCCTCATGTCAGAGTGCCGCCATGCATCTATAGTCCCCTTGTCAGAGTGCCGCCATGCATCTATAGTCCTCATGTCAGAGTGCCGCCATGCATATATAGTCCTCATGTCAGAGTGCCGCCACGCATCTATAGTCCTCATGTCAGAGTGCCGCCACGCATCTATAGTCCCCATGTCAGAGTGCCGCCATGCATCTATAGTCCCCATGTCAGAGTGCCGCCATGCATCTATAGTCCCCATGTCAGAGTGCCGCCATGCATCTATAGTCCTCATGTCAAAGTGCCGCCATGCATCTCTATAGTCCTCATGTCAAAGTGCCGCCATGCATCTATAGTCCTCATGTCAGAGTGCCGCCACGCATCTATAGTCCTCATGTCAGAGTGCCGCCACGCATATATAGTCCTCATGTCAGAGTGCCGCCACGCATCTATAGTCCTCATGTCAGAGTGCCGCCATGCATCTATAGTCCCCATGTCAGAGTGCCGCCACGCATCTATAGTCCTCATGTCAAAGTGCTGCCGTGCATCTATAGCCCCCATGTCAGAGTGCCACCATGCATCTATAGTCCTCATGTCAGAGTGCTGCCACGCATCTATAGTCCTCATGTCAGAGTGCCGCCATGCATCTATAGTCCCCATGTCAGAGTGCCGCCATGCATCTACAGTCCTCATGTCAGAGTGCCGCCATGCATCTATAGTCCCCATGTCAGAGTGCCGCCATGCATCTATAGTCCTCATGTCAGAGTGCCGCCATGCATCTACATTCCTCATGTCAGAGTGCCGTCATGCATCTACAGTCCTCATGTCAGAGTGCCCCCATGCATCTATAGTCCCCATGTCAGAGTGCCGCCATGCATCTATAGTCCTCATGTCAGAGTGCCGCCATGCATCTATAGTCCCCATGTCAGAGTGCCGCCATGCATCTATAGTCCTCATGTCAGAGTGCCGCCATGCATCTATAGTCCTCATGTTAGAGTGCCGCCATGTATCTATAGCCCTCATGTCAGAGTGCCGCCATGCATCTATAGTCCTTATGTTAGAGTGCCGCCATGCATCTACAGTTCCCATGTCAGAGTGCCGCCATGCATCTACAGTCCCCATGTCAGAGTGCCGCCATGCATCTACAGTCCCCATGTCAGAGTGCCGCCATGCATCTATAGTCCCCATGTCAGAGTGCCGCCGCCCCCATGTCAGAGTGCCGCCATGCATCTATAGTCCCCATGTCAGAGTGCCACCATGCATCTATAGTCCTCATGTCAGAGTGCCGCCATGCATCTACAGTCCTCATGTCAGAGTGCCGCCATGCATCTATAGTCCCCATGTCAGAGTGCCGCCATGCATCTATAGACCCCATGTCAGAGTGCCGCCATGCATCTACAGTCCCCATGTCAGAGTGCCGCCATGCATCTACAGTCCCCATGTCAGAGTGCCGCCATACATCTACAGTCCCCATGTCAGAGTGCCGCCATGCATCTATAGCCCCCATGTCAGAGTGCCGCCATGCATCTACAGTCCCCATGTCAGAGTGCCGCCATGCATCTATAGCCCCCATGTCAGAGTGCCGCCATGCATCTACAGTCCCCATGTCAGAGTGCCGCCATGCATCTATAGTCCTCATGTCAGAGTGCCGCCATGCATCTATAGTCCTCATGTCAGAGTGCCCCCATGCATCTATAGTTCCCATGTCAGAGTGCCGCCATGCATCTATAGTCCCCATGTCAGAGTGCCGCCATGCATCTATAGTCCCCATGTCAGAGTGCCCCCATGCATCTATAGTCCCCATGTCAGATTGCCGCCATGCATCTATAGTCCCCATGTCAGAGTGCCCCCATGCATCTATAGTCCCCATGTCAGAGTGCCGCCATGCATCTATAGTCCCCATGTCAGAGTGCCGCCATGCATCTATAGTCCCCATGTCAGAGTGCCGCCATGCATCTATAGTCCCCATGTCAGAGTGCCCCCATGCATCTATAGCCCCCATGTCAGAGTGCCGCCATGCATCTATAGTCCCCATGTCAGAGTGCCCCCATGCATCTGTAGTCCCCATGTCAGAGTGCCGCCATGCATCTATAGTCCCCATGTCAGAGTGCCGCCATGCAACTATAGTCCCCATGTCAGAGTGCCCCCATGCATCTATAGTCCCCATGTCAGAGTGCCGCCATGCATCTATAGTCCCCATGTCAGAGTGCCCCCATGCATCTATAGCCCCCATGTCAGAGTGCCGCCATGCATCTATAGTCCCCATGTCAGAGTGCCGCCATGCATCTATAGTCCTCATGTCAGAGTGCCGCCATGCATCTATAGTCCTCATGTCAGAGTGCCGCCATGCATCTATAGTCCCCATGTCAGAGTGCCGCCATGCATCTATAGTCCTCATGTCAGAGTGCCGCCACGCATCTATAGTCCTCATGTCAGAGTGCCGCCACGCATCTATAGTCCCCATGTCAGAGTGCCGCCATGCATCTATAGTCCCCATGTCAGAGTGCCGCCATGCATCTATAGTCCCCATGTCAGAGTGCCGCCATGCATCTATAGTCCTCATGTCAAAGTGCCGCCATGCATCTCTATAGTCCTCATGTCAAAGTGCCGCCATGCATCTATAGTCCTCATGTCAGAGTGCCGCCACGCATCTATAGTCCTCATGTCAGAGTGCCGCCACGCATATATAGTCCTCATGTCAGAGTGCCGCCACGCATCTATAGTCCTCATGTCAGAGTGCCGCCATGCATCTATAGTCCCCATGTCAGAGTGCCGCCACGCATCTATAGTCCTCATGTCAAAGTGCTGCCATGCATCTATAGCCCCCATGTCAGAGTGCCACCATGCATCTATAGTCCTCATGTCAGAGTGCTGCCACGCATCTATAGTCCTCATGTCAGAGTGCCGCCATGCATCTATAGTCCCCATGTCAGAGTGCCGCCATGCATCTACAGTCCTCATGTCAGAGTGCCGCCATGCATCTATAGTCCCCATGTCAGAGTGCCGCCATGCATCTATAGTCCTCATGTCAGAGTGCCGCCATGCATCTACAGTCCTCATGTCAGAGTGCCCCCATGCATCTATAGTCCCCATGTCAGAGTGCCGCCATGCATCTATAGTCCTCATGTCAGAGTGCCGCCATGCATCTATAGTCCCCATGTCAGAGTGCCGCCATGCATCTATAGTCCTCATGTCAGAGTGCTGCCATGCATCTATAGTCCTCATGTTAGAGTGCCGCCATGTATCTATAGCCCTCATGTCAGAGTGCCGCCATGCATCTATAGTCCTTATGTTAGAGTGCCGCCATGCATCTACAGTTCCCATGTCAGAGTGCCGCCATGCATCTACAGTCCCCATGTCAGAGTGCCGCCATGCATCTACAGTCCCCATGTCAGAGTGCCGCCATGCATCTATAGTCCCCATGTCAGAGTGCCGCCGCCCCCATGTCAGAGTGCCGCCATGCATCTATAGTCCCCATGTCAGAGTGCCACCATGCATCTATAGTCCTCATGTCAGAGTGCCGCCATGCATCTACAGTCCTCATGTCAGAGTGCCGCCATGCATCTATAGTCCCCATGTCAGAGTGCCGCCATGCATCTATAGTCCTCATGTCAGAGTGCCGCCATGCATCTATAGTCCTCATGTCAGAGTGCCCCCATGCATCTATAGTTCCCATGTCAGAGTGCCGCCATGCATCTATAGTCCCCATGTCAGAGTGCCGCCATGCATCTATAGTCCCCATGTCAGAGTGCCCCCATGCATCTATAGTCCCCATGTCAGAGTGCCGCCATGCATCTATAGACCCCATGTCAAAGTGCCGCCATGCATCTCTATAGTCCTCATGTCAAAGTGCCGCCATGCATCTATAGTCCTCATGTCAGAGTGCCGCCACGCATCTATAGTCCTCATGTCAGAGTGCCGCCACGCATATATAGTCCTCATGTCAGAGTGCCGCCACGCATCTATAGTCCTCATGTCAGAGTGCCGCCATGCATCTATAGTCCCCATGTCAGAGTGCCGCCACGCATCTATAGTCCTCATGTCAAAGTGCTGCCATGCATCTATAGCCCCCATGTCAGAGTGCCACCATGCATCTATAGTCCTCATGTCAGAGTGCTGCCACGCATCTATAGTCCTCATGTCAGAGTGCCGCCATGCATCTATAGTCCCCATGTCAGAGTGCCGCCATGCATCTACAGTCCTCATGTCAGAGTGCCGCCATGCATCTATAGTCCCCATGTCAGAGTGCCGCCATGCATCTATAGTCCTCATGTCAGAGTGCCGCCATGCATCTACAGTCCTCATGTCAGAGTGCCCCCATGCATCTATAGTCCCCATGTCAGAGTGCCGCCATGCATCTATAGTCCTCATGTCAGAGTGCCGCCATGCATCTATAGTCCCCATGTCAGAGTGCCGCCATGCATCTATAGTCCTCATGTCAGAGTGCTGCCATGCATCTATAGTCCTCATGTTAGAGTGCCGCCATGTATCTATAGCCCTCATGTCAGAGTGCCGCCATGCATCTATAGTCCTTATGTTAGAGTGCCGCCATGCATCTACAGTTCCCATGTCAGAGTGCCGCCATGCATCTACAGTCCCCATGTCAGAGTGCCGCCATGCATCTACAGTCCCCATGTCAGAGTGCCGCCATGCATCTATAGTCCCCATGTCAGAGTGCCGCCGCCCCCATGTCAGAGTGCCGCCATGCATCTATAGTCCCCATGTCAGAGTGCCACCATGCATCTATAGTCCTCATGTCAGAGTGCCGCCATGCATCTACAGTCCTCATGTCAGAGTGCCGCCATGCATCTATAGTCCCCATGTCAGAGTGCCGCCATGCATCTATAGACCCCATGTCAGAGTGCCGCCATGCATCTACAGTCCCCATGTCAGAGTGCCGCCATGCATCTACAGTCCCCATGTCAGAGTGCCGCCATACATCTACAGTCCCCATGTCAGAGTGCCGCCATGCATCTATAGCCCCCATGTCAGAGTGCCGCCATGCATCTACAGTCCCCATGTCAGAGTGCCGCCATGCATCTATAGCCCCCATGTCAGAGTGCCGCCATGCATCTACAGTCCCCATGTCAGAGTGCCGCCATGCATCTATAGTCCTCATGTCAGAGTGCCGCCATGCATCTATAGTCCTCATGTCAGAGTGCCCCCATGCATCTATAGTTCCCATGTCAGAGTGCCGCCATGCATCTATAGTCCCCATGTCAGAGTGCCGCCATGCATCTATAGTCCCCATGTCAGAGTGCCCCCATGCATCTATAGTCCCCATGTCAGAGTGCCGCCATGCATCTGTAGTCCCCATGTCAGAGTGCCCCCATGCATCTATAGTCCCCATGTCAGAGTGCCGCCATGCATCTATAGTCCCCATGTCAGAGTGCCGCCATGCATCTATAGTCCCCATGTCAGAGTGCCGCCATGCATCTATAGTCCCCATGTCAGAGTGCCCCCATGCATCTATAGCCCCCATGTCAGAGTGCCGCCATGCATCTATAGTCCCCATGTCAGAGTGCCCCCATGCATCTGTAGTCCCCATGTCAGAGTGCCGCCATGCATCTATAGTCCCTATGTCAGAGTGCCGCCATGCATCTATAGTCCCCATGTCAGAGTGCCCCCATGCATCTATAGTCCCCATGTCAGAGTGCCGCCATGCATCTATAGTCCCCATGTCAGAGTGCCCCCATGCATCTATAGCCCCCATGTCAGAGTGCCGCCATGCATCTATAGTCCCCATGTCAGAGTGCCGCCATGCATCTATAGTCCTCATGTCAGAGTGCCGCCATGCATCTATAGTCCCCATGTCAGAGTGCCTTCATGCATCTATAGTCCTCATGTCAGAGTGCCGCCATTCATCTATAGTCCTCATGTCAGAGTGCCGCCATGCAGCTATAGTCCCCATGTCAGAGTGCCGCCATGCATATATAGTCCCCATGTCAGAGTGCCGCCATGCATCTATAGTCCCCATGTCAGAGTGCCGCCATGCATCTATAGTCCCCATGTCAGAGTGCCGCCATGCATCTATAGTCCCCATGTCAGAGTGCCGCCATGCATCTATAGTCCCCATGTCAGAGTGCCCCCATGCATCTATAGTCCTCATGTCAGAGTGCCCCCATGCATCTATAGCCCCCATGTCAGAGTGCCGTCATGCATCTATAGTCCCCATGTCAGAGTGCCGCCATGCATCTATAGTCCTCATGTCAGAGTGCCGCCATGCATCTATAGTCCTCATGTCAGAGTGCCGCCATGCATCTATAGTCCCCATGTCAGAGTGCCGCCATGCATCTATGGTCCTCATGTCAGAGTGCCCCCATGCATCTATAGCCCCCATGTCAGAGTGCCGCCATGCATCTATAGCCCCCATGTCAGAGTGCCGCCATGGATCTATAGCCCCCATGTCAGAATGCCGCTATGCATCTATATTCCCCATGTCAGAGTGCCGCCATGCATCTATAGCCCCATGTCAGAGTGCCGCCATGCATCTATAGCCCCCATGTCAGAGTGCCGCCATGCATCTTAAGTCCCCATGTCAGAGTGCCCCCATGCATCTATAGCCCCCATGTCAGAGTGCCGCCATGCATCTATAGCCCCCATGTCAGAGTGCCGCCATGCATCTATAGCCCCCTTGTCAGAATGCCGCCATGCATCTATAGTCCCCATGTCAGAGTGCCGCCATGCATCTATAGTCCCCATGTCAGAGTGCCGCCATGCATCAAAAGCCCTCATGTCAGAGTGCCGCCATGCATCTATAGCCCCCATGTCAGAGTGCTGCCATGCATCTATAGTCCTCATGTCAGAGTGCCGCCATGCATCTATAGCCCCCATGTCAGAGAGCCGCCATGTATCTATAGCCCTCATGTCAGAGTGCCGCCATGCATCTATAGCCCCCATGTCAGAGTGCCGCCATGCATCTATAGTCCTCATGTCAGAGTGCCGCCATGCATCTATAGTCCTCATGTCAGAGTGCCGCCATGCATCTATAGACCCCATGTCAGAGTGCCGCCATGCATCTATAACCCCCATGTCAGAGTGCCGCCATGCATCTATAGCCCCCATGTCAGAGTGCCGCTGTGCATCTATAGTCCTCATGTCAGAGTGCCGCCATGCATCTATAGTCCTCATGTCAAAGTGCCGCCATGCATCTATAGTCCCCATGTCAGAGTGCCGCCATGCATCTATAGTCCTCATGTCAAAGTGCCGCCATGCATCTATAGTCCCCATGTCAGAGTGCCGCCATGCATCTATAGCCCCCATGTCAGAGTGCCGCCATGCATCTATAGTCCTCATGTCAGAGTGCCGCCATGCATCTATTGTCCTCATGTCAGAGTGCCGCCATGCATCTATAGTCCCCATGTCAGAGTGCCGCCATGCATCTATAGTCCTCATGTCAGAGTGCCGCCATGCATCTATAGTCCTCATGTCAGAGTGCCGCCATGCATCTATAGCCCCCATGTCAGAGTGCCCCCATGCATCTATAGTCCTCATGTCAGAGTGCCACCATGCATCTATAGTCCTCATGTCAGAGTGCCGCCATGCATCTATAGTCCTCATGTCATAGTGCCGCCATGCATCTATAGTCCCCATGTCAGAGTGCCGCCATGCATCTATAGTCCTCATGTTAGAGTGCCCCCATGCATCTATAGTCCCCATGTCAGAGTGCCGCCATGCATCTATAGTCCTCATGTCAGAGTGCCGCCATGCATATATAGTCCTCATGTCAGAGTGCCGCCACGCATCTATAGTCCTCATGTCAGAGTGCCGCCACGCATCTATAGTCCCCATGTCAGAGTGCCGCCATGCATCTATAGTCCTCATGTCAGAGTGCCGCCATGCATATATAGTCCTCATGTCATAGTGCCACTATGCATCTATAGCCCCCATGTCAGAGTGCCGCCATGCATCTATAGTCCTCATGTCAGAGTGCCGCCATGCATCTATAGTCCCCATGTCAGAGTGCCGCTATGCATCTATAGCCCCCATGTCAGAGTGCCGCCATGCATCTATAGTCCTCATGTCAGAGTGCCGCCACGCATCTATAGCCCCCATGTCAGAGTGCCGCCATGCATCTATAGTCCTCATGTCAGAGTGCCGCCATGCATCTATAGTCCCCTTGTCAGAGTGCCGCCATGCATCTATAGTCCTCATGTCAGAGTGCCGCCATGCATATATAGTCCTCATGTCAGAGTGCCGCCACGCATCTATAGTCCTCATGTCAGAGTGCCGCCACGCATCTATAGTCACCATGTCAGAGTGCCGCCATGCATCTATAGTCCCCATGTCAGAGTGCCGCCATGCATCTATAGTCCCCATGTCAGAGTGCCGCCATGCATCTATAGTCCTCATGTCAAAGTGCCGCCATGCATCTCTATAGTCCTCATGTCAAAGTGCCGCCATGCATCTATAGTCCTCATGTCAGAGTGCCGCCACGCATCTATAGTCCTCATGTCAGAGTGCCGCCACGCATATATAGTCCTCATGTCAGAGTGCCGCCACGCTTCTATAGTCCTCATGTCAGAGTGCCGCCATGCATCTATAGTCCCCATGTCAGAGTGCCGCCACGCATCTATAGTCCTCATGTCAAAGTGCTGCCATGCATCTATAGCCCCCATGTCAGAGTGCCACCATGCATCTATAGTCCTCATGTCAGAGTGCTGCCACGCATCTATAGTCCTCATGTCAGAGTGCCGCCATGCATCTATAGTCCCCATGTCAGAGTGCCGCCATGCATCTACAGTCCTCATGTCAGAGTGCCGCCATGCATCTATAGTCCCCATGTCAGAGTGCCGCCATGCATCTATAGTCCTCATGTCAGAGTGCCGCCATGCATCTACAGTCCTCATGTCAGAGTGCCGCCATGCATCTACAGTCCTCATGTCAGAGTGCCCCCATGCATCTATAGTCCCCATGTCAGAGTGCCGCCATGCATCTATAGTCCTCATGTCAGAGTGCCGCCATGCATCTATAGTCCCCATGTCAGAGTGCCGCCATGCATCTATAGTCCTCATGTCAGAGTGCCGCCATGCATCTATAGTCCTCATGTTAGAGTGCCGCCATGTATCTATAGCCCTCATGTCAGAGTGCCGCCATGCATCTATAGTCCTTATGTTAGAGTGCCGCCATGCATCTACAGTTCCCATGTCAGAGTGCCGCCATGCATCTACAGTCCCCATGTCAGAGTGCCGCCATGCATCTACAGTCCCCATGTCAGAGTGCCGCCATGCATCTATAGTCCCCATGTCAGAGTGCCGCCGCCCCCATGTCAGAGTGCTGCCATGCATCTATAGTCCCCATGTCAGAGTGCCACCATGCATCTATAGTCCTCATGTCAGAGTGCCGCCATGCATCTACAGTCCTCATGTCAGAGTGCCGCCATGCATCTATAGTCCCCATGTCAGAGTGCCGCCATGCATCTATAGACCCCATGTCAGAGTGCCGCCATGCATCTACAGTCCCCATGTCAGAGTGCCGCCATGCATCTACAGTCCCCATGTCAGAGTGCCGCCATACATCTACAGTCCCCATGTCAGAGTGCCGCCATGCATCTATAGCCCCCATGTCAGAGTGCCGCCATGCATCTACAGTCCCCATGTCAGAGTGCCGCCATGCATCTATAGCCCCCATGTCAGAGTGCCGCCATGCATCTACAGTCCCCATGTCAGAGTGCCGCCATGCATCTATAGTCCTCATGTCAGAGTGCCGCCATGCATCTATAGTCCTCATGTCAGAGTGCCCCCATGCATCTATAGTTCCCATGTCAGAGTGCCGCCATGCATCTATAGTCCCCATGTCAGAGTGCCGCCATGCATCTATAGTCCCCATGTCAGAGTGCCCCCATGCATCTATAGTCCCCATGTCAGAGTGCCGCCATGCATCTATAGTCCCCATGTCAGAGTGCCCCCATGCATCTATAGTCCCCATGTCAGAGTGCCGCCATGCATCTATAGTCCCCATGTCAGAGTGCCGCCATGCATCTATAGTCCCCATGTCAGAGTGCCGCCATGCATCTATAGTCCCCATGTCAGAGTGCCCCCATGCATCTATAGCCCCCATGTCAGAGTGCCGCCATGCATCTATAGTCCCCATGTCAGAGTGCCCCCATGCATCTGTAGTCCCCATGTCAGAGTGCCGCCATGCATCTATAGTCCCCATGTCAGAGTGCCGCCATGCATCTATAGTCCCCATGTCAGAGTGCCCCCATGCATCTATAGTCCCCATGTCAGAGTGCCGCCATGCATCTATAGTCCCCATGTCAGAGTGCCCCCATGCATCTATAGCCCCCATGTCAGAGTGCCGCCATGCATCTATAGTCCCCATGTCAGAGTGCCGCCATGCATCTATAGTCCTCATGTCAGAGTGCCGCCATGCATCTATAGTCCTCATGTCAGAGTGCCGCCATGCATCTATAGTCCCCATGTCAGAGTGCCGCCATGCATCTATAGTCCTCATGTCAGAGTGCCGCCATGCATATATAGTCCTCATGTCAGAGTGCCGCCACGCATCTATAGTCCTCATGTCAGAGTGCCGCCACGCATCTATAGTCCCCATGTCAGAGTGCCGCCATGCATCTATAGTCCTCATGTCAGAGTGCCACCATGCATATATAGTCCTCATGTCATAGTGCCACTATGCATCTATAGCCCCCATGTCAGAGTGCCGCCATGCATCTATAGTCCTCATGTCAGAGTGCCGCCATGCATCTATAGTCCCCATGTCAGAGTGCCGCTATGCATCTATAGCCCCCATGTCAGAGTGCCGCCATGCATCTATAGTCCTCATGTCAGAGTGCCGCCACGCATCTATAGCCCCCATGTCAGAGTGCCGCCATGCATCTATAGTCCTCATGTCAGAGTGCCGCCATGCATCTATAGTCCCCTTGTCAGAGTGCCGCCATGCATCTATAGTCCTCATGTCAGAGTGCCGCCATGCATATATAGTCCTCATGTCAGAGTGCCGCCACGCATCTATAGTCCTCATGTCAGAGTGCCGCCACGCATCTATAGTCCCCATGTCAGAGTGCCGCCATGCATCTATAGTCCCCATGTCAGAGTGCCGCCATGCATCTATAGTCCCCATGTCAGAGTGCCGCCATGCATCTATAGTCCTCATGTCAAAGTGCCGCCATGCATCTCTATAGTCCTCATGTCAAAGTGCCGCCATGCATCTATAGTCCTCATGTCAGAGTGCCGCCACGCATCTATAGTCCTCATGTCAGAGTGCCGCCACGCATATATAGTCCTCATGTCAGAGTGCCGCCACGCATCTATAGTCCTCATGTCAGAGTGCCGCCATGCATCTATAGTCCCCATGTCAGAGTGCCGCCACGCATCTATAGTCCTCATGTCAAAGTGCTGCCATGCATCTATAGCCCCCATGTCAGAGTGCCACCATGCATCTATAGTCCTCATGTCAGAGTGCTGCCACGCATCTATAGTCCTCATGTCAGAGTGCCGCCATGCATCTATAGTCCCCATGTCAGAGTGCCGCCATGCATCTACAGTCCTCATGTCAGAGTGCCGCCATGCATCTATAGTCCCCATGTCAGAGTGCCGCCATGCATCTATAGTCCTCATGTCAGAGTGCCGCCATGCATCTACAGTCCTCATGTCAGAGTGCCCCCATGCATCTATAGTCCCCATGTCAGAGTGCCGCCATGCATCTATAGTCCTCATGTCAGAGTGCCGCCATGCATCTATAGTCCCCATGTCAGAGTGCCGCCATGCATCTATAGTCCTCATGTCAGAGTGCCGCCATGCATCTATAGTCCTCATGTTAGAGTGCCGCCATGTATCTATAGCCCTCATGTCAGAGTGCCGCCATGCATCTATAGTCCTTATGTTAGAGTGCCGCCATGCATCTACAGTTCCCATGTCAGAGTGCCGCCATGCATCTACAGTCCCCATGTCAGAGTGCCGCCATGCATCTACAGTCCCCATGTCAGAGTGCCGCCATGCATCTATAGTCCCCATGTCAGAGTGCCGCCGCCCCCATGTCAGAGTGCCGCCATGCATCTATAGTCCCCATGTCAGAGTGCCACCATGCATCTATAGTCCTCATGTCAGAGTGCCGCCATGCATCTACAGTCCTCATGTCAGAGTGCCGCCATGCATCTATAGTCCCCATGTCAGAGTGCCGCCATGCATCTATAGACCCCATGTCAGAGTGCCGCCATGCATCTACAGTCCCCATGTCAGAGTGCCGCCATGCATCTACAGTCCCCATGTCAGAGTGCCGCCATACATCTACAGTCCCCATGTCAGAGTGCCGCCATGCATCTATAGCCCCCATGTCAGAGTGCCGCTATGCATCTACAGTCCCCATGTCAGAGTGCCGCCATGCATCTATAGTCCTCATGTCAGAGTGCCGCCATGCATCTATAGTCCTCATGTCAGAGTGCCCCCATGCATCTATAGTTCCCATGTCAGAGTGCCGCCATGCATCTATAGTCCCCATGTCAGAGTGCCGCCATGCATCTATAGTCCCCATGTCAGAGTGCCCCCATGCATCTATAGTCCCCATGTCAGAGTGCCGCCATGCATCTATAGTCCCCATGTCAGAGTGCCCCCATGCATCTATAGTCCCCATGTCAGAGTGCCGCCATGCATCTATAGTCCCCATGTCAGAGTGCCGCCATGCATCTATAGTCCCCATGTCAGAGTGCCGCCATGCATCTATAGTCCCCATGTCAGAGTGCCCCCTTGCATCTATAGCCCCCATGTCAGAGTGCCGCCATGCATCTATAGTCCCCATGTCAGAGTGCCCCCATGCATCTGTAGTCCCCATGTCAGAGTGCCGCCATGCATCTATAGTCCCCATGTCAGAGTGCCGCCATGCATCTATAGTCCCCATGTCAGAGTGCCCCCATGCATCTATAGTCCCCATGTCAGAGTGCCGCCATGCATCTATAGTCCCCATGTCAGAGTGCCCCCATGCATCTATAGCCCCCATGTCAGAGTGCCGCCATGCATCTATAGTCCCCATGTCAGAGTGCCGCCATGCATCTATAGTCCTCATGTCAGAGTGCCGCCATGCATCTATAGTCCCCATGTCAGAGTGCCTTCATGCATCTATAGTCCTCATGTCAGAGTGCCGCCATTCATCTATAGTCCTCATGTCAGAGTGCCGCCATGCAGCTATAGTCCCCATGTCAGAGTGCCGCCATGCATATATAGTCCCCATGTCAGAGTGCCGCCATGCATCTATAGTCCCCATGTCAGAGTGCCGCCATGCATCTATAGTCCCCATGTCAGAGTGCCGCCATGCATCTATAGTCCCCATGTCAGAGTGCCGCCATGCATCTATAGTCCCCATGTCAGAGTGCCCCCATGCATCTATAGTCCTCATGTCAGAGTGCCCCCATGCATCTATAGCCCCCATGTCAGAGTGCCGTCATGCATCTATAGTCCCCATGTCAGAGTGCCGCCATGCATCTATAGTCCTCATGTCAGAGTGCCGCCATGCATCTATAGTCCTCATGTCAGAGTGCCGCCATGCATCTATAGTCCCCATGTCAGAGTGCCCCCATGCATCTATAGCCCCCATGTCAGAGTGCCCCCATGCATCTATAGCCCCCATGTCAGAGTGCCGCCATGCATCTATAGTCCCCATGTCAGAGTGCCGCCATGCATCTATAGTCCCCATGTCAGAGTGCCGCCATGCATCTATAGTCCCCATGTCAGAGTGCCTCCATGCATCTATATCCCCCATGTCAGAGTGCCCCCATGCATCTATAGCTCCCATGTCAGAGTGCCCCCATGCATCTATAGTCCTCATGTCAAAGTGCTGCCATGCATCTATAGTCCCCATGTCAGAGTGCCGCCATGCATCTATAGTCCCCATGTCAGAGTGCCGCCATGCATCTATAGTCCCCATGTCAGAGTGCCGCCATGCATCTATAGTCCCCATGTCAGAGTGCCCCCATGCATCTATAGCCCCCATGTCAGAGTGCCGCCATGCATCTATAGTCCCCATGTCAGAGTGCCCCCATGCATCTATAGCCCCCATGTCAGAGTGCCCCCATGCATCTATAGTCCTCATGTCAGAGTGCCGCCATGCATCTATAGTCCCCATGTCAGAGTGCCATCATGCATCTATAGCCCCCATGTCAGAGTGCCGCCATGCATCTATAGTCCCCATGTCAGAGTGCCACCATGCATCTATAGCCCCCATGTCAGAGTGCCCCCATGCATCTATAGTCCTCATGTCAAAGTGCTGCCATGCATCTATAGTCCCCATGTCAGAGTGCCGCCATGCATCTATAGTACCCATGTCAGAGTGCCGCCATGCATCTATAGTCCCCATGTCAGAGTGCCGCCATGCATCTATAGTCCCCATGTCAGAGTGCCCCCATGCATCTATAGCCCCCATGTCAGAGTGCCCCCATGCATCTATAGCCCCCATGTCAGAGTGCCCCCATGCATCTTTAGTCCCCATGTCAGAGTGCCACCATGCATCTATAGTCCCCATGTCAGAGTGCCCCCATGCATCTATAGCCCCCATGTCAGAGTGCCGCCATGCATCTATAGTCCCCATGTCAGAGTGCCCCCATGCATCTATAGCCCCCATGTCAGAGTGCCCCCATGCATCTATAGTCCTCATGTCAGAGTGCCCCCATGCATCTATAGCCCCCATGTCAGAGTGCTGCCATGCATCTATAGTCCCCATGTCAGAGTGCCGCCATGCATCTATAGTCCTCATGTCAGAGTGCCGCCATGCATCTGTAGTCCCCATGTCAGAGTGCCGCCATGCATCTATAGTCCTCATGTCAGAGTGCCGCCATGCATCTATAGTCCCCATGTCAGCTTGCTGCCTTACACGGACAGTTATTTGCAATCAGTATTTTCGTTAAAGTCAAGGTAGCCCTGCAATGTGAGCGTGGTGCATAGAATAATAAAAGGAATTTGGATCCATGCATAACAGTCTTCTGCCAACAGCTAGTGGTGCACAAAGGGCCTTATTCAGCTCAGCACGCAGTGCCCATGGTCATGTAGTTGAGTGATTTTTTGCTACTGTCGGTGTGAAAATCCCTAAAAACTCCTCTATTCTCACACTGCAATGTAGCTCTGAGCTAGGACACCGCCCCCCCCCCCCACACCTATCTCTCTGCACATGTTACATCTGCCCCCCTTCAGCACAGCATGGTGTTACCCTGGTGCTCAGTTACTGGCTGTTTCTGCATGTAGCCCACACATGCTGGCAGCTTTATTCTCACACTGCAATGTAGCTCTGAGCTAGGACACCCCCCCCCCCACACACACACCTATCTCTCTGCACATGTTACATCTGCCCCCCTGCAGCACAGCATGGTGTTACCCAGGTGCTCAGTTACTGGCTGTTTCTGCATGTAGCCCACACATGCTGGGCAGCTTTATTCTCACACTGCAATGTAGCTCTGAGCTAGGACACGCCCCTCCCACACCTCACTCTCTGCACATGTTACATCTGCCCCCTGCAGTTTGTTCCCAACTCAGAATTATGCCCAAAGGGTGCAGGGAGCATTAATTATCTCTCTCTTCACAATTGGGCAGATGAAACGAGCTGAGCGGGTGTCGTTGCTCCTTCCTGCAGATCTGAGGAACTTTACTAAGAATTTCTGGAATTATCATCAAATAATTGGCTAATATATGACGTTTTGCAGTAACATTGTATCAATGCCCAACGTGTATGTCAGCGTCTGCACACACAGTGTAACCAGCACGCAGGGGTCGGTGTATGAAGGAGCCACACATGAGATATGACCCTGTATTGTTACCACAGTGATGTAATAGTAACAGGGAGCGTATGACCACCAGCACTGCGTCTGGAGCCCTTGTTCTCCGGTGCTTTCCTCCCGCACCCATGTTGCGGCTCGCACGTAGTGAATGGTGCTGTCTCCCAATCAGGGGTGTATCTACCCATTGGCCAGGATGGCACTCGCCAGGGGCGCCAGGCAAGGAGGGGGCGCCACCCGGCAGTGCCATCCAAGGCCAGGGGGTAGAATCCAGTAGTACTGTCAGACTTGGTGACTGTCTGTTAGTATCGGCGCTAGTGTCAGGCGGCAGCGCACCGCACCTCACTTGTAATCAGACTCAACATAAACTACAGCTCCCAGCAGCCCTTGTTGCTGGGAGCTGTAGTTTATTTTGAGTCTGATTGATCACTAGTGCAGTGCTGTGCCGCTGGACACCGGTGCCGGCAGTGACAGCCAGTCACCAGGTACAATCCGGATTAAGTGAGGGGAGGGGTGGCACAGGACTGCACTGCACGGCATTGACCTTCGGGAAGGGGACGGAGTGGAACCAGGGGGGTGGGACTACACGACAGTCAGTTCCAGGCAACCCAGAAGCATGGAGCAGGGCGGGAGAAGACAAGGAGCGACTAAAGTACATGCACTGAGTGTACCCTGTCTGTGAAGTGAGGGGGGGTAAACACTATATAGCCCGTCTGTATGTGTGTCTGTGACTACATTTATGTATGTGACTATGGTGGTCATTCGAGTTGATCGCTCGCTGCCATTTTTTCGCAGCACAGCAATTAGGCTAAAATCGGCATTTCTGCGCATGCGCATGGGCCGCAGTGCGTACGTGCAAAGTAATTTCACAACAAACGAAGCAATTCTACACAAGGTCTAGCCGCGCATTTCAGTCGCACTGCTGATCGGTGAGTGATTGACAGGAAAGGGGCGTTTCTGGGAGGTAACTGAGCGTTTTCTGGGAGTGTGCTAAAAAACGCAGGCGTGTCAGCATAAACCGCAGGAGTGGCTGGGGAAACGGGGGAGTGGCTGGCCGAACGCTGGGCGTGTTTGTGACGTCAAAGCAGGAACTAAACGCACTGAGGTGATCGCAGTGTAGGAGTAGGTCTGGAGCTACTCAGAAACTGCAGGGAATTATTTAGTAGCAATTCTGCTAATCTTTCGGTCGCAATTCTGCTAAGCTAAGATACACTCCCAGAGGGCGGCGGCCTAGCGTGTGCACCGCTGCTAAAAGCAGCTAGCGAGCGCACAACTCGGAATGAGGGCCTATATGTGTATGTATGTTTGGTGTGTATAAGTATCTACTGTATATATGTGTGTATTAGTGTGTGACTATGTGAATAAGTGTGTAACTATGTATGTATGTGTCTGTATATATGTGTGTATGTGTGTAAATATTTGTATATACTGTACTGTATGTGTGACTGTACTCTATATCATATGTACTGTATGTGTGGCTGTACTCTATATCATATGTACTGTATGTGTGGCTGTACTCTATATCATATGTACTGTATGTGTGACTGTACTCTATATCATATGTACTGTATGTGTGACTGTACTCTATATCATATGTACTGTATGTGTGACGGTACTCTATATCATATGTACTGTATGTGTGACTGTACTCTATATCATATGTACTGTATGTGTGGCTGTATTCTATATCATATGTACTGTATGTGTGACGGTACTCTATATCATATGTACTGTATGTGTGACTGTACTCTATATCATATGTACTGTATGTGTGACTGTACTCTATATCATATGTACTGTATGTGTGGCTGTACTCTATATCATATGTACTGTATGTGTGGCTGTACTCTATATCATATGTACTGTATGTGTGACGGTACTCTATATCATATGTACTGTATGTGTGACGGTACTCTATATCATATGTACTGTATGTGTGACTGTACTCTATATCATATGTACTGTATGTGTGACTGTACTCTATATCATATGTACTGTATGTGTGACTGTACTCTATATCATATGTACTGTATGTGTGGCTGTACTCTATATCATATGTACTGTATGTGTGACTGTACTCTATATCATATGTACTGTATGTGTGACGGTACTCTATATCATATGTACTGTATGTGTGACTGTACTCTATATCATATGTACTGTATGTGTGACTGTACTCTATATCATATGTACTGTATGTGTGGCTGTACTCTATATCATATGTACTGTATGTGTGACTGTACTCTATATCATATGTACTGTATGTGTGACGGTACTCTATATCATATGTACTGTATGTGTGACTGTACTCTATATCATATGTACTGTATGTGTGACTGTACTCTATATCATATGTACTGTATGTGTGGCTGTACTCTATATCATATGTACTGTATGTGTGGCTGTACTCTATATCATATGTACTGTATGTGTGGCTGTACTCTATATCATATGTACTGTATGTGTGGCTGTACTCTATATCATATGTACTGTATGTGTGACTGTACTCTATATCATATGTACTGTATGTGTGACGGTACTCTATATCATATGTACTGTATGTGTGACTGTACTCTATATCATATGTACTGTATGTGTGGCTGTACTCTATATCATATGTACTGTATGTGTGGCTGTACTCTATATCATATGTACTGTATGTGTGACTGTACTCTATATCATATGTACTGTATGTGTGGCTGTACTCTATATCATATGTACTGTATGTGTGGCTGTACTCTATATCATATGTACTGTATGTGTGGCTGTACTCTATATCATATGTACTGTATGTGTGACGGTACTCTATATCATATGTACTGTATGTGTGACGGTACTCTATATCATATGTACTGTATGTGTGACTGTACTCTATATCATATGTACTGTATGTGTGACTGTACTCTATATCATATGTACTGTATGTGTGACTGTACTCTATATCATATGTACTGTATGTGTGACTGTACTCTATATCATATGTACTGTATGTGTGGCTGTACTCTATATCATATGTACTGTATGTGTGACTGTACTCTATATCATATGTACTGTATGTGTGACGGTACTCTATATCATATGTACTGTATGTGTGACTGTACTCTATATCATATGTACTGTATGTGTGACTGTACTCTATATCATATGTACTGTATGTGTGGCTGTACTCTATATCATATGTACTGTATGTGTGACTGTACTCTATATCATATGTACTGTATGTGTGACGGTACTCTATATCATATGTACTGTATGTGTGACTGTACTCTATATCATATGTACTGTATGTGTGACTGTACTCTATATCATATGTACTGTATGTGTGGCTGTACTCTATATCATATGTACTGTATGTGTGGCTGTACTCTATATCATATGTACTGTATGTGTGGCTGTACTCTATATCATATGTACTGTATGTGTGGCTGTACTCTATATCATATGTACTGTATGTGTGACTGTACTCTATATCATATGTACTGTATGTGTGACGGTACTCTATATCATATGTACTGTATGTGTGACTGTACTCTATATCATATGTACTGTATGTGTGGCTGTACTCTATATCATATGTACTGTATGTGTGACTGTACTCTATATCATATGTACTGTATGTGTGACGGTACTCTATATCATATGTACTGTATGTGTGACGGTACTCTATATCATATGTACTGTATGTGTGACGGTACTCTATATCATATGTACTGTATGTGTGACTGTACTCTATATCATATGTACTGTATGTGTGACGGTACTCTATATCATATGTACTGTATGTGTGACTGTACTCTATATCATATGTACTGTATGTGTGACGGTACTCTATATCATATGTACTGTATGTGTGACTGTACTCTATATCATATGTACTGTATGTGTGACTGTACTCTATATCATATGTACTGTATGTGTGGCTGTACTCTATATCATATGTACTGTATGTGTGACTGTACTCTATATCATATGTACTGTATGTGTGACTGTACTCTATATCATATGTACTGTATGTGTGGCTGTACTCTATATCATATGTACTGTATGTGTGACTGTACTCTATATCATATGTACTGTATGTGTGACGGTACTCTATATCATATGTACTGTATGTGTGACGGTACTCTATATCATATGTACTGTATGTGTGGCTGTACTCTATATCATATGTACTGTATGTGTGACTGTACTCTATATCATATGTACTGTATGTGTGACGGTACTCTATATCATATGTACTGTATGTGTGGCTGTACTCTATATTATATGTACTGTATGTGTGACTGTACTCTATATCATATGTACTGTATGTGTGACTGTACTCTATATCATATGTACTGTATGTGTGACGGTACTCTATATCATATGTACTGTATGTGTGACTGTACTCTATATCATATGTACTGTATGTGTGACGGTACTCTATATCATATGTACTGTATGTGTGGCTGTACTCTATATCATATGTACTGTATGTGTGGCTGTACTCTATATCATATGTACTGTATGTGTGGCTGTACTCTATATCATATGTACTGTATGTGTGACTGTACTCTATATCATATGTACTGTATGTGTGACTGTACTCTATATCATATGTACTGTATGTGTGGCTGTACTCTATATCATATGTACTGTATGTGTGGCTGTACTCTATATCATATGTACTGTATGTGTGACTGTACTCTATATCATATGTACTGTATGTGTGACGGTACTCTATATCATATGTACTGTATGTGTGACTGTACTCTATATCATATGTACTGTATGTGTGGCTGTACTCTATATCATATGTACTGTATGTGTGGCTGTACTCTATATCATATGTACTGTATGTGTGACGGTACTCTATATCATATGTACTGTATGTGTGACTGTACTCTATATCATATGTACTGTATGTGTGACGGTACTCTATATCATATGTACTGTATGTGTGGCTGTACTCTATATCATATGTACTGTATGTGTGGCTGTACTCTATATCATATGTACTGTATGTGTGACTGTACTCTATATCATATGTACTGTATGTGTGGCTGTACTCTATATCATATGTACTGTATGTGTGGCTGTACTCTATATCATATGTACTGTATGTGTGACTGTACTCTATATCATATGTACTGTATGTGTGACTGTACTCTATATCATATGTACTGTATGTGTGGCTGTACTCTATATCATATGTACTGTATGTGTGGCTGTACTCTATATCATATGTACTGTATGTGTGACTGTACTCTATATCATATGTACTGTATGTGTGGCTGTACTCTATATCATATGTACTGTATGTGTGACTGTACTCTATATCATATGTACTGTATGTGTGACTGTACTCTATATCATATGTACTGTATGTGTGACTGTACTCTATATCAAATGTACTGTATGTGTGACTGTACTCTATATCATATGTACTGTATGTGTGACTGTACTCTATATCATATGTACTGTATGTGTGACGGTACTCTATATCATATGTACTGTATGTGTGACTGTACTCTATATCATATGTACTGTATGTGTGACGGTACTCTATATCATATGTACTGTATGTGTGGCTGTACTCTATATCATATGTACTGTATGTGTGGCTGTACTCTATATCATATGTACTGTATGTGTGACTGTACTCTATATCATATGTACTGTATGTGTGGCTGTACTCTATATAATATGTACTGTATGTGTGGCTGTACTCTATATCATATGTACTGTATGTGTGACTGTACTCTATATCATATGTACTGTATGTGTGACTGTACTCTATATAGAATTTGTCGGCAGATAAGAACCACTTGGCCCATCTAGTCTGCCCCTTTTTTTTTTTTTTATATATTATTTTTTTTTTATCACTAACCTTATTTGTTCCTTATTTCTTTGTAAGGATATCCTTATGTCTATCCCATGCATGTTTAAATTGCTCTACTGTCTTAGCCTCTACCACCTCTGATGGGAGGCTATTCTACTTGTCCACTACCCTTTCTGTGAAATAATTTTTCCGCAAATTTTTCATATGTACTGTATGTGTGGCTGTACTCTATATCATATGTACTGTATGTGTGGCTGTACTCTATATCATATGTACTGTATGTGTGACTGTACTCTATATTAGAGATGAGCGGGTTCGGTTTCTCTGAAACCGAACCCGCACGAACTTCATGTTTTTTTCACGGGTCCGAGCAGACTCGGATCCTCCCGCCTTGCTCGGTTAACCCGAGCGCGCCCGAACGTCATCATGACGCTGTCGGATTCTCGCGAGACTCGGATTCTATATAAGGAGCCGCGCGTCGCCGCCATTTTCACACGTGCATTGAGATTGATAGGGAGAGGACGTGGCTGGCGTCCTCTCCATTAGAAATTAGATTAGAAGAGAGAGAGAGATTGTGCAGAGTCAGACAGAGTTTACCACAGTGACCAGTGCAGTTGTTGTTAGTTAACTTTTATTTATTTTAATATAATATATCCGTTCTCTGCTATATCCGTTCTCTGCCTGAAAAAAAACGATACACAGCAGCAGCCAGTCACACAGTGTGACTCAGTCTGTGTGCACTCAGCTCAGCCCAGTGTGCTGCACATCAATGTATAAAAGGCAAAGCTTATAATAATTGTGGGGGAGACTGGGGAGCACTGCAGGTTGTTATAGCAGGAGCCCCCAGGAGTACATAATATTATATTAATTTAAAATTAAACAGTGCACACTTTTGCTGCAGGAGTGCCACTGCCAGTGTGACTAGTGGTGACCAGTGCCTGACCACCAGTATAGTAGTATATTGTTGTATGTATTGTATACTATCTCTTTATCAACCAGTCTATATTAGCAGCAGACACAGTACAGTGCGGTAGTTCACGGCTGTGGCTACCTCTGTGTCGGCAGTCGGAACTCGGCAGGCAGTCCGTCCATCCATAATTGTATTACAATATATACCACCTAACCGTGGTATTTTTTTTTCTTTCTTTATACCGTCGTCATAGTGTCATACTAGTTGTTACGAGTATACTACTATCTCTTTATCAACCAGTGTACAGTGCGGTAGTTCACGGCTGTGGCTACCTCTGTGTCGGCAGTCGGCAGGCAGTCCGTCCATCCATAATTGTATTATTATTATAATATATACCACCTAACCGTGGTTTTTTTTTCATTCTTTATACCGTCATAGTGTCATACTAGTTGTTACGAGTATACTACTATCTCTTTATCAACCAGTGTACAGTGCGGTAGTTCACGGCTGTGGCTACCTCTGTGTCGGCAGTCGGCAGGCAGTCCGTCCATCCATAATTGTATTATTATTATAATATATACCACCTAACCGTGGTTTTTTTTTCATTCTTTATACCGTCGTCATAGTGTCATACTAGTTGTTACGAGTATACTACTATCTCTTTATCAACCAGTGTACAGTGCGGTAGTTCACGGCTGTGGCTACCTCTGTGTCGGCAGTCGGCAGGCAGTCCGTCCATCCATAATTGTATTATTATTATAATATATACCACCTAACCGTGGTTTTTTTTTCATTCTTTATACCGTCGTCATAGTGTCATACTAGTTGTTACGAGTATACTACTATCTCTTTATCAACCAGTGTACAGTGCGGTAGTTCACGGCTGTGGCTACCTCTGTGACGGCAGTCGGCAGGCAGTCCGTCCATCCATAATTGTATTATTATTATAATATATACCACCTAACCGTGGTTTTTTTTTCATTCTTTATACCGTCGTCATAGTGTCATACTGGTTGTTACGAGTATACTACTATCTCTTTATCAACCAGTGTACAGTGCGGTAGTTCACGGCTGTGGCTACCTCTGTGTCGGCAGTCGGCAGGCAGTCCGTCCATCCATAATTGTATTATTATTATAATATATACCACCTAACTGTGGTATTTTTTTTTCTTTCTTTATACCGTCGTCATAGTGTCATACTAGTTGTTACGAGTATACTACTATCTCTTTATCAACCAGTGTACAGTGCGGTAGTTCACGGCTGTGGCTACCTCTGTGTCGGCAGTCGGCAGGCAGTCCGTCCATCCATAATTGTATTATTATTATAATATATACCACCTAACCGTGGTTTTTTTTTCATTCTTTATACCGTCGTCATAGTGTCATACTAGTTGTTACGAGTATACTACTATCTCTTTATCAACCAGTGTACAGTGCGGTAGTTCACGGCTGTGGCTACCTCTGTGTCGGCAGTCGGCAGGCAGTCCGTCCATCCATAATTGTATTATTATTATAATATATACCACCTAACCGTGGTTTTTTTTCATTCTTTATACCGTCGTCATAGTGTCATACTAGTTGTTACGAGTATACTACTATCTCTTTATCAACCAGTGTACAGTGCGGTAGTTCACGGCTGTGGCTACCTCTGTGTCGGCAGTCGGCAGGCAGTCCGTCCATCCATAATTGTATTATTATTATAATATATACCACCTAACCGTGGTTTTTTTTTCATTCTTTATACCGTCGTCATAGTGTCATACTAGTTGTTACGAGTATACTACTATCTCTTTATCAACCAGTGTACAGTGCGGTAGTTCACGGCTGTGGCTACCTCTGTGTCGGCAGTCGGCAGGCAGTCCGTCCATCCATAATTGTATTATTATTATAATATATACCACCTAACCGTGGTTTTTTTTTCATTCTTTATACCGTCGTCATAGTGTCATACTAGTTGTTACGAGTATACTACTATCTCTTTATCAACCAGTGTACAGTGCGGTAGTTCACGGCTGTGGCTACCTCTGTGTCGGCAGTCGGCAGGCAGTCCGTCCATCCATAATTGTATTATTATTATAATATATACCACCTAACCGTGGTTTTTTTATACCACCTAACCGTGGCAGTCCGTCCATAATTGTATACTAGTATCCAATCCATCCATCTCCATTGTTTACCTGAGGTGCCTTTTAGTTCTGCCTATAAAATATGGAGAACAAAAAAGTTGAGGTTCCAAAATTAGGGAAAGATCAAGATCCACTTCCACCTCGTGCTGAAGCTGCTGCCACTAGTCATGGCCGAGACGATGAAATGCCAGCAACGTCGTCTGCCAAGGCCGATGCCCAATGTCATAGTACAGAGCATGTCAAATCCAAAACACCAAATATCAGGAAAAAAAGGACTCCAAAACCTAAAATAAAATTGTCGGAGGAGAAGCGTAAACTTGCCAATATGCCATTTACCACACGGAGTGGCAAGGAACGGCTGAGGCCCTGGCCTATGTTCATGGCTAGTGGTTCAGCTTCACATGAGGATGGAAGCACTCAGCCTCTCGCTAGAAAACTGAAAAGACTCAAGCTGGCAAAAGCACCGCAAAGAACTGTGCGTTCTTTGAAATCCCAAATCCACAAGGAGAGTCCAATTGTGTCGTTTGCGATGCCTGACCTTCCCAACACTGGACGTGAAGAGCATGCGCCTTCCACTATTTGCATGCCCCCTGCAAGTGCTGGAAGGAGCACCCGCAGTCCAGTTCCTGATAGTCAGATTGAAGATGTCAGTGTTGAAGTACACCAGGATGAGGAGGATATGGGTGTTGCTGGCGCTGGGGAGGAAATTGACCAGGAGGATTCTGATGGTGAGGTGGTTTGTTTAAGTCAGGCACCCGGGGAGACACCTGTTGTCCGTGGGAGGAATATGGCCGTTGACATGCCAGGTGAAAATACCAAAAAAATCAGCTCTTCGGTGTGGAGGTATTTCACCAGAAATGCGGACAACAGGTGTCAAGCCGTGTGTTCCCTTTGTCAAGCTGTAATAAGTAGGGGTAAGGACGTTAACCACCTCGGAACATCCTCCCTTATACGTCACCTGCAGCGCATTCATAATAAGTCAGTGACAAGTTCAAAAACTTTGGGTGACAGCGGAAGCAGTCCACTGACCAGTAAATCCCTTCCTCTTGTAACCAAGCTCACGCAAACCACCCCACCAACTCCCTCAGTGTCAATTTCCTCCTTCCCCAGGAATGCCAATAGTCCTGCAGGCCATGTCACTGGCAAGTCTGACGAGTCCTCTCCTGCCTGGGATTCCTCCGATGCATCCTTGCGTGTAACGCCTACTGCTGCTGGCGCTGCTGTTGTTGCCGCTGGGAGTCGATGGTCATCCCAGAGGGGAAGTCGTAAGCCCACTTGTACTACTTCCAGTAAGCAATTGACTGTTCAACAGTCCTTTGCGAGGAAGATGAAATATCACAGCAGTCATCCTACTGCAAAGCGGATAACTGAGTCCTTGACAACTATGTTGGTGTTAGACGTGCGTCCGGTATCCGCCGTTAGTTCACAGGGAACTAGACAATTTATTGAGGCAGTGTGCCCCCGTTACCAAATACCATCTAGGTTCCACTTCTCTAGGCAGGCGATACCGAGAATGTACACGGACGTCAGAAAAAGACTCACCAGTGTCCTAAAAAATGCAGTTGTACCCAATGTCCACTTAACCACGGACATGTGGACAAGTGGAGCAGGGCAGGGTCAGGACTATATGACTGTGACAGCCCACTGGGTAGATGTATGGACTCCCGCCGCAAGAACAGCAGCGGCGGCACCAGTAGCAGCATCTCGCAAACGCCAACTCTTTCCTAGGCAGGCTACGCTTTGTATCACCGCTTTCCAGAATACGCACACAGCTGAAAACCTCTTACGGCAACTGAGGAAGATCATCGCGGAATGGCTTACCCCAATTGGACTCTCCTGTGGATTTGTGGCATCGGACAACGCCAGCAATATTGTGTGTGCATTAAATATGGGCAAATTCCAGCACGTCCCATGTTTTGCACATACCTTGAATTTGGTGGTGCAGAATTTTTAAAAAACGACAGGGGCGTGCAAGAGATGCTGTCGGTGGCCAGAAAAATTGCGGGACACTTTCGGCGTACAGGCACCACGTACAGAAGACTGGAGCACCACCAAAAACTACTGAACCTGCCCTGCCATCATCTGAAGCAAGAAGTGGTAACGAGGTGGAATTCAACCCTCTATATGCTTCAGAGGTTGGAGGAGCAGCAAAAGGCCATTCAAGCCTATACAATTGAGCACGATATAGGAGATGGAATGCACCTGTCTCAAGTGCAGTGGAGAATGATTTCAACGTTGTGCAAGGTTCTGATGCCCTTTGAACTTGCCACACGTGAAGTCAGTTCAGACACTGCCAGCCTGAGTCAGGTCATTCCCCTCATCAGGCTTTTGCAGAAGAAGCTGGAGGCATTGAAGAAGGAGCTAACACGGAGCGATTCCGCTAGGCATGTGGGACTTGTGGATGCAGCCCTTAATTCGCTTAACAAGGATTCACGGGTGGTCAATCTGTTGAAATCAGAGCACTACATTTTGGCCACCGTGCTCGATCCTAGATTTAAAGCCTACCTTGGATCTCTCTTTCCGGCAGACACAGGTCTGCTGGGGTTGAAAGACCTGCTGGTGACAAAATTGTCAAGTCAAGCGGAACGCGACCTGTCAACATCTCCTCCTTCACATTCTCCCGCAACTGGGGGTGCGAGGAAAAGGCTCAGAATTCCGAGCCCACCCGCTGGCGGTGATGCAGGGCAGTCTGGAGCGACTGCTGATGCTGACATCTGGTCCGGACTGAAGGACCTGACAACGATTACGGACATGTCGTCTACTGTCACTGCATATGATTCTCTCAACATTGATAGAATGGTGGAGGATTATATGAGTGACCGCATCCAAGTAGGCACGTCACACAGTCCGTACTTATACTGGCAGGAAAAAGAGGCAATTTGGAGGCCCTTGCACAAACTGGCTTTATTCTACCTAAGTTGCCCTCCCACAAGTGTGTACTCCGAAAGAGTGTTTAGTGCCGCCGCTCACCTTGTCAGCAATCGGCGTACGAGGTTACATCCAGAAAATGTGGAGAAGATGATGTTCATTAAAATGAATTATAATCAATTCCTCCGCGGAGACATTGACCAGCAGCAATTGCCTCCACAAAGTACACAGGGAGCTGAGATGGTGGATTCCAGTGGGGACGAATTGATAATCTGTGAGGAGGGGATGTACACGGTGATATATCGGAGGGTGAAGATGAGGTGGACATCTTGCCTCTGTAGAGCCAGTTTGTGCAAGGAGAGATTAATTGCTTCTTTTTTGGGGGGGGTCCAAACCAACCCGTCATATCAGTCACAGTCGTGTGGCAGACCCTGTCACTGAAATGATGGGTTGGTTAAAGTGTGCATGTCCTGTTTTGTTTATACAACATAAGGGTGGGTGGGAGGGCCCAAGGATAATTCCATCTTGCACCTCTTTTTTCTTTTCTTTTTCTTTGCATCATGTGCTGATTGGGGAGGGTTTTTTGGAAGGGACATCCTGCGTGACACTGCAGTGCCACTCCTAGATGGGCCCGGTGTTTGTGTCGGCCACTAGGGTCGCTAATCTTACTCACACAGCTACCTCATTGCGCCTCTTTTTTTCTTTGCGTCATGTGCTGTTTGGGGAGGGTTTTTTGGAAGGGACATCCTGCGTGACACTGCAGTGCCACTCCTAGATGTGCCCGGTGTTTGTGTCGGCCACTAGGGTCGCTAATCTTACTCACACAGTCAGCTACCTCATTGCGCCTCTTTTTTTCTTTGCGTCATGTGCTGTTTGGGGAGGGTTTTTTGGAAGGGCCATCCTGCGTGACACTGCAGTGCCACTCCTAGATGGGCCCGGTGTTTGTGTCGGCCACTAGGGTCGCTAATCTTACTCACACAGCTACCTCATTGCGCCTCTTTTTTTCTTTGCATCATGTGCTGTTTTGGGAGGGTTTTTTGGAAGGGACATCCTGCGTGACACTGCAGTGCCACTCCTAGATGGGCCCGGTGTTTGTGTCGGCCACTAGGGTCGCTTATCTTTCTCACACAGCTACCTCATTGCGCCTCTTTTTTTCTTTGCGTCATGTGCTGTTTGGGGAGGGTTTTTTGGAAGGGACATCCTGCGTGACACTGCAGTGCCACTCCTAGATGGGCCCGGTGTTTGTGTCGGCCACTAGGGTCGCTTATCTTTCTCACACAGTCAGCTACCTCATTGCGCCTCTTTTTTTCTTTGCGTCATGTGCTGTTTGGGGAGGGTTTTTTGGAAGGGACATCCTGCGTGACACTGCAGTGCCACTCCTAGATGGGCCCGGTGTTTGTGTCGGCCACTAGGGTCGCTTATCTTTCTCACACAGTCAGCTACCTCATTGCGCCTCTTTTTTTCTTTGCGTCATGTGCTGTTTGGGGAGGGTTTTTTGGAAGGGACATCCTGCGTGACACTGCAGTGCCACTCCTAGATGGGCCCGGTGTTTGTGTCGGCCACTAGGGTCGCTTATCTTTCTCACACAGTCAGCTACCTCATTGCGCCTCTTTTTTTCTTTGCGTCATGTGCTGTTTGGGGAGGGTTTTTTGGAAGGGACATCCTGCGTGACACTGCAGTGCCACTCCTAGATGGGCCCGGTGTTTGTGTCGGCCACTAGGGTCGCTAATCTTGCTCACACAGCTACCTCATTGCGCCTCTTTTTTTCTTTGCGTCATGTGCTGTTTGGGGAGGGTTTTTTGGAAGGGACATCCTGCGTGACACTGCAGTGCCACTCCTAGATGGGCCCGGTGTTTGTGTCGGCCACTAGGGTCGCTTATCTTACTCACACAGCGACCTCGGTGCAAATTTTAGGACTAAAAATAATATTGTGAGGTGTGATGTGTTCAGAATAGGCTGAAAATGAGTGTAAATTATGTTTTTTGAGGTTAATAATACTTTGGGATCAAAATTACCCCCAAATTCTATGATTTAAGCTGTTTTTTAGGGTTTTTTGAAAAAAACACCCGAATCCAAAACACACCCGAATCCGACAAAAAAAATTCGGTGAGGTTTTGCCAAAACGCGGTCGAACCCAAAACACGGCCGCGGAACCGAACCCAAAACCAAAACACAAAACCCGAAAAATTTCCGGCGCTCATCTCTACTCTATATCATATGTACTGTATGTGTGACTGTACTCTATATCATATGTACTGTATGTGTGGCTGTACTCTATATCATATGTACTGTATGTGTGACTGTACTCTATATCATATGTACTGTATGTGTGACTGTACTCTATATCATATGTACTGTATGTGTGACTGTACTCTATATCATATGTACTGTATGTGTGACTGTACTCTATATCATATGTACTGTATGTGTGGCTGTACTCTATATCATATGTACTGTATGTGTGACTGTACTCTATATCATATGTACTGTATGTGTGACTGTACTCTATATCATATGTACTGTATGTGTGACTGTACTCTATATCATATGTACTGTATGTGTGACTGTACTCTATATCATATGTACTGTATGTGTGGCTGTACTCTATATCATATGTACTGTATGTGTGGCTGTACTCTATATCATATGTACTGTATGTGTGACTGTACTCTATATCATATGTACTGTATGTGTGACTGTACTCTATATCATATGTACTGTATGTGTGACGGTACTCTATATCATATGTACTGTATGTGTGACGGTACTCTATATCATATGTACTGTATGTGTGACGGTACTCTATATCATATGTACTGTATGTGTGACTGTACTCTATATCATATGTACTGTATGTGTGACTGTACTCTATATCATATGTACTGTATGTGTGACTGTACTCTATATCATATGTACTGTATGTGTGGCTGTACTCTATATCATATGTACTGTATGTGTGACTGTACTCTATATCATATGTACTGTATGTGTGACTGTACTCTATATCATATGTACTGTATGTGTGACTGTACTCTATATCATATGTACTGTATGTGTGACTGTACTCTATATCATATGTACTGTATGTGTGACGGTACTCTATATCATATGTACTGTATGTGTGGCTGTACTCTATATCATATGTACTGTATGTGTGGCTGTACTCTATATCATATGTACTGTATGTGTGACTGTACTCTATATCATATGTACTGTATATGTGACTGTACTCTATATCATATGTACTGTATGTGTGACTGTACTCTATATCATATGTACTGTATGTGTGGCTGTACTCTATATCATATGTACTGTATGTGTGACGGTACTCTATATCATATGTACTGTATGTGTGACTGTACTCTATATCATATGTACTGTATGTGTGACGGTACTCTATATCATATGTACTGTATGTGTGACTGTACTCTATATCATATGTACTGTATGTGTGACGGTACTCTATATCATATGTACTGTATGTGTGACTGTACTCTATATCATATGTACTGTATGTGTGACTGTACTCTATATCATATGTACTGTATGTGTGACTGTACTCTATATCATATGTACTGTATGTGTGACTGTACTCTATATCATATGTACTGTATGTGTGGCTGTACTCTATATCATATGTACTGTATGTGTGACTGTACTCTATATCATATGTACTGTATGTGTGACTGTACTCTATATCATATGTACTGTATGTGTGACTGTACTCTATATCATATGTACTGTATGTGTGACTGTACTCTATATCATATGTACTGTATGTGTGACGGTACTCTATATCATATGTACTGTATGTGTATGTACTCTATCATTGTACTGTTGTGGCTGTACTCTATATCATATGTACTGTATGTGTGGCTGTACTCTATATCATATGTACTGTATGTGTGACTGTACTCTATATCATATGTACTGTATATGTGACTGTACTCTATATCATATGTACTGTATGTGTGACTGTACTCTATATCATATGTACTGTATGTGTGGCTGTACTCTATATCATATGTACTGTATGTGTGACGGTACTCTATATCATATGTACTGTATGTGTGACTGTACTCTATATCATATGTACTGTATGTGTGACGGTACTCTATATCATATGTACTGTATGTGTGACTGTACTCTATATCATATGTACTGTATGTGTGACGGTACTCTATATCATATGTACTGTATGTGTGACTGTACTCTATATCATATGTACTGTATGTGTGACTGTACTCTATATCATATGTACTGTATGTGTGACTGTACTCTATATCATATGTACTGTATGTGTGGCTGTACTCTATATCATATGTACTGTATGTTGTGGCTGTACTCTATATAATATGTACTGTATGTGTGGCTGTACTCTATATCATATGTACTGTATGTGTGACTGTACTCTATATCATATGTACTGTATGTGTGACTGTACTCTATATCATATGTACTGTATGTGTGGCTGTACTCTATATCATATGTACTGTATGTGTGGCTGTACTCTATATCATATGTACTGTATGTGTGGCTGTACTCTATATCATATGTACTGTATGTGTGACTGTACTCTATATCATATGTACTGTATGTGTGTCTGTACTCTATATAATATGTACTGTATGTGTGGCTGTACTCTATATCATATGTACTGTATGTGTGACTGTACTCTATATCATATGTACTGTATGTGTGACTGTACTCTATATCATATGTACTGTATGTGTGGCTGTACTCTATATCATATGTACTGTATGTGTGGCTGTACTCTATATCATATGTACTGTATGTGTGACTGTACTCTATATCATATGTACTGTATGTGTGACTGTACTCTATATCATATGTACTGTATGTGTGGCTGTACTCTATATCATATGTACTGTATGTGTGACTGTACTCTATATCATATGTACTGTATGTGTGACTGTACTCTATATCATATGTACTGTATGTGTGACTGTACTCTATATCATATGTACTGTATGTGTGACTGTACTCTATATCATATGTACTGTATGTGTGGCTGTACTCTATATCATATGTACTGTATGTGTGACTGTACTCTATATCATATGTACTGTATGTGTGACTGTACTCTATATCATATGTACTGTATGTGTGACTGTACTCTATATCATATGTACTGTATGTGTGACTGTACTCTATATCATATGTACTGTATGTGTGGCTGTACTCTATATCATATGTACTGTATGTGTGGCTGTACTCTATATCATATGTACTGTATGTGTGACTGTACTCTATATCATATGTACTGTATGTGTGACTGTACTCTATATCATATGTACTGTATGTGTGACTGTACTCTATATCATATGTACTGTATGTGTGACTGTACTCTATATCATATGTACTGTATGTGTGACTGTACTCTATATCATATGTACTGTATGTGTGGCTGTACTCTATATCATATGTACTGTATGTGTGACTGTACTCTATATCATATGTACTGTATGTGTGACTGTACTCTATATCATATGTACTGTATGTGTGACTGTACTCTATATCATATGTACTGTATGTGTGACTGTACTCTATATCATATGTACTGTATGTGTGACTGTACTCTATATCATATGTACTGTATGTGTGGCTGTACTCTATATCATATGTACTGTATGTGTGACTGTACTCTATATCATATGTACTGTATGTGTGACTGTACTCTATATCATATGTACTGTATGTGTGACTGTACTCTATATCATATGTACTGTATGTGTGGCTGTACTCTATATCATATGTACTGTATGTGTGACTGTACTCTATATCATATGTACTGTATGTGTGACGGTACTCTATATCATATGTACTGTATGTGTGGCTGTACTCTATATCATATGTACTGTATGTGTGGCTGTACTCTATATCATATGTACTGTATGTGTGACTGTACTCTATATCATATGTACTGTATGTGTGACTGTACTCTATATCATATGTACTGTATGTGTGACGGTACTCTATATCATATGTACTGTATGTGTGACGGTACTCTATATCATATGTACTGTATGTGTGACTGTACTCTATATCATATGTACTGTATGTGTGACGGTACTCTATATCATATGTACTGTATGTGTGACTGTACTCTATATCATATGTACTGTATGTGTGACTGTACTCTATATCATATGTACTGTATGTGTGACTGTACTCTATATCATATGTACTGTATGTGTGACTGTACTCTATATCATATGTACTGTATGTGTGACTGTACTCTATATCATATGTACTGTATGTGTGACTGTACTCTATATCATATGTACTGAGTGTGGCTGTACTCTATATCATATGTACTGTATGTGTGACTGTACTCTATATCATATGTACTGTATGTGTGACTGTACTCTATATCATATGTACTGTATGTGTGACTGTACTCTATATCATATGTACTGTATGTGTGACTGTACTCTATATCATATGTACTGTATGTGTGGCTGTACTCTATATCATATGTACTGTATGTGTGGCTGTACTCTATATCATATGTACTGTATGTGTGACTGTACTCTATATCATATGTACTGTATGTGTGACTGTACTCTATATCATATGTACTGTATGTGTGACGGTACTCTATATCATATGTACTGTATGTGTGACGGTACTCTATATCATATGTACTGTATGTGTGACTGTACTCTATATCATATGTACTGTATGTGTGGCTGTACTCTATATCATATGTACTGTATGTGTGACTGTACTCTATATCATATGTACTGTATGTGTGACTGTACTCTATATCATATGTACTGTATGTGTGACTGTACTCTATATCATATGTACTGTATGTGTGACTGTACTCTATATCATATGTACTGTATGTGTGACTGTACTCTATATCATATGTACTGTATGTGTGGCTGTACTCTATATCATATGTACTGTATGTGTGACTGTACTCTATATCATATGTACTGTATGTGTGACTGTACTCTATATCATATGTACTGTATGTGTGACTGTACTCTATATCATATGTACTGTATGTGTGGCTGTACTCTATATCATATGTACTGTATGTGTGACTGTACTCTATATCATATGTACTGTATGTGTGACGGTACTCTATATCATATGTACTGTATGTGTGGCTGTACTCTATAATCATATGTACTGTATGTGTGGCTGTACTCTATATCATATGTACTGTATGTGTGACTGTACTCTATATCATATGTACTGTATGTGTGACTGTACTCTATATCATATGTACTGTATGTGTGACGGTACTCTATATCATATGTACTGTATGTGTGACGGTACTCTATATCATATGTACTGTATGTGTGACTGTACTCTATATCATATGTACTGTATGTGTGACGGTACTCTATATCATATGTACTGTATGTGTGACTGTACTCTATATCATATGTACTGTATGTGTGACTGTACTCTATATCATATGTACTGTATGTGTGACTGTACTCTATATCATATGTACTGTATGTGTGACTGTACTCTATATCATATGTACTGTATGTGTGACTGTACTCTATATCATATGTACTGTATGTGTGGCTGTACTCTATATCATATGTACTGTATGTGTGACTGTACTCTATATCATATGTACTGTATGTGTGACTGTACTCTATATCATATGTACTGTATGTGTGACTGTACTCTATATCATATGTACTGTATGTGTGGCTGTACTCTATATCATATGTACTGTATGTGTGACTGTACTCTATATCATATGTACTGTATGTGTGACGGTACTCTATATCATATGTACTGTATGTGTGACGGTACTCTATATCATATGTACTGTATGTGTGACTGTACTCTATATCATATGTACTGTATGTGTGACGGTACTCTATATCATATGTACTGTATGTGTGACTGTACTCTATATCATATGTACTGTATGTGTGACTGTACTCTATATCATATGTACTGTATGTGTGACTGTACTCTATATCATATGTACTGTATGTGTGACGGTACTCTATATCATATGTACTGTATGTGTGACTGTACTCTATATCATATGTACTGTATGTGTGACTGTACTCTATATCATATGTACTGTATGTGTGACTGTACTCTATATCATATGTACTGTATGTGTGACTGTACTCTATATCATATGTACTGTATGTGTGACGGTACTCTATATCATATGTACTGTATGTGTGGCTGTACTCTATATCATATGTACTGTATGTGTGGCTGTACTCTATATCATATGTACTGTATGTGTGACTGTACTCTATATCATATGTACTGTATGTGTGGCTGTACTCTATATCATATGTACTGTATGTGTGACTGTACTCTATATCATATGTACTGTATGTGTGACTGTACTCTATATCATATGTACTGTATGTGTGGCTGTACTCTATATCATATGTACTGTATGTGTGACTGTACTCTATATCATATGTACTGTATGTGTGACGGTACTCTATATCATATGTACTGTATGTGTGACTGTACTCTATATCATATGTACTGTATGTGTGACTGTACTCTATATCATATGTACTGTATGTGTGACTGTACTCTATATCATATGTACTGTATGTGTGACTGTACTCTATATCATATGTACTGTATGTGTGGCTGTACTCTATATCATATGTACTGTATGTGTGACTGTACTCTATATCATATGTACTGTATGTGTGACTGTACTCTATATCATATGTACTGTATGTGTGACTGTACTCTATATCATATGTACTGTATGTGTGACTGTACTCTATATCATATGTACTGTATGTGTGACTGTACTCTATATCATATGTACTGTATGTGTGACGGTACTCTATATCATATGTACTGTATGTGTGACTGTACTCTATATCATATGTACTGTATGTGTGACTGTACTCTATATCATATGTACTGTATGTGTGACTGTACTCTATATCATATGTACTGTATGTGTGGCTGTACTCTATATCATATGTACTGTATGTGTGACTGTACTCTATATCATATGTACTGTATGTGTGACTGTACTCTATATCATATGTACTGTATGTGTGACGGTACTCTATATCATATGTACTGTATGTGTGACTGTACTCTATATCATATGTACTGTATGTGTGGCTGTACTCTATATCATATGTACTGTATGTGTGGCTGTACTCTATATCATATGTACTGTATGTGTACATGTGTGTGCCTATGGGCGGGATCAGATGTACTAATGGCAGAGGGGGTTATTTGGTACGGATTGCAGATTCTGCTAATCCTTTTTATTGCATGCTGAATGGTCTGCTCAGCGACCGCAATTTAATTGCAGTTGCAGCAACTGTGGAAGACCCCTGCAGCTGCAGCTAGGCTGCGTATGCAGGTGGTCCGTCGCCATTTTCACATAGAGGTGGCTGCGTGTGATGTCACTCAGCCACCCCCGAAAATACAGACGTCCCGACCCTGTTTTCCCCACGCCGCCCCCACAATGGTCCATCACCACCCCCCGCCCTCCCTGTGAACGCTTCTGCCTGTCAATCAAGCAGAGGTGTTTACAGCCAATGTGATCCAATCGACGAAGCGCTGAGAACAGGGATATTGCAGTCGCATCCCTGAATGTGGTTTGGCCGCATTACACTTATAAAAATAGAAATAGATTTATTAGCACTGGTCCACTGCATTCCCCATATGCCTTCTATAGACAGTGTTTCCCATAGGGGTACTACTGTGTGGCATAACGTGTATAAGAGACACTACTGTGCGGTGTAATGTGATACTGTGT
>NW_026969299.1:0-45838 GCF_028390025.1 Pseudophryne corroboree
CACATTACGGCATGCAAAAGTACCCATTTTACACATTACGGCAGGCAAGAGTCCCTATTTTACACATTTTGGCAGGCAAGAGTCCCTATTTTACACATTACAGCAGGCAAAATTCCCCATTTTACAAATTACTGCAGGCTAGTGTCCTCATTTAACACATTACGACAGTCAAGAGTCCCTATTTTACACATTACGACAGTCAAGAGTCCCTATTTTACACATTCCGGCAGGCAAGAGTCACAATTTTACACATTCCGTCAGGCAAGAATCCCCATTTTACACATTATGGCAGGCAAAAGTCCCCATTTTGCACATTACAACAGGCATGTGTCCCCATTTTACACATTACGGCAGGCAGAGTCCCCATTTTACACATTACGGCAGGCAAGAGTCACGATTTTAAACATTACAACAGGCAGAGTCCCCATTTTACACATTCCGGCAGGCAAAAGTCCCTATTTTACACATTACGGCAGGCAAGAGTCCCTATTTTACACATTATGGCAGGCAAGAGTCCCCATTTTAAATATTACGACAGGCAGAGTCCCCATTTTACACATCCCGGCAGGCAAAAGTCCCTATTTTACACATTATGGCAGGCAAGAGTCCCCATTTACACATTACAGCAGGCAAGAGTCCCCATCTTAAATATTACAGCAGGCAGAGTCCCTATTTTACACATTAAGGCAGGCAAGAGTCCCCATTTTACACATTACGGCATGCAAAAGTACCCATTTTACACATTACGGCAGTCAAGAGTCCCTATTTTACACATTACGGCAGTCAAGAGTCCCTATTTTACACATTACGGCAGTCAAGAGTCCCTATTTTACACATTACAGCAGGCAAAATTCCCCATTTTACAAATTACTGCAGGCTAGTGTCCTCATTTAACACATTACGGCATGTAAGAGTTCCTATTTTACACATTACGACAGTCAAGAGTCCCTATTTTACACATTCCGGCAGGCAACTGTCCCTATTTTAAACATTCCGGCAGTCAAGAGTCCCGATTTTACACATTATGGCAGGCAAGAGTCCCCATTTTACACATTACGGCATGCAAGAGTCCCTATTTTACACATTACGGCAGTCAAGAGTCCCTATTTTACACATTACGGCAGTCAAGAGTCCCTATTTTACACATTACAGCAGGCAAAATTCCCCATTTTACAAATTACTGCAGGCTAGTGTCCTCATTTAACACATTACGGCATGTAAGTTCCTATTTTACACATTACGACAGTCAAGAGTCCCTATTTTACACATTCCGGCAGGCAACTGTCCCTATTTTACACATTCCGGCAGTCAAGAGTCCCGATTTTACACATTATGGCAGGCAAGAGTCCCCATTTTACACATTCAGGCAGGCAAGAGTCCCTATTTTACACATTACGGCAGGCAAGTGTCCATATTTTACACATTATGGCAGTCAAGAGTCCCTATTTTACACATTACAGCAGGCAAAATTCCCCATTTTACAAATGACTGCAGGCTAGTGTCCTCATTTAACACATTACGGCATGTAAGAGTCCCTATTTTACACATTATGACAGTCAAGAGTCCCTATTTTACACATTCCGGCAGGCAAGAGTCCCAATTTTACACATTCCGGTAGGCAAGAGTCCCCATTTTACACATTATGGCAGGCAAAAGTCCCCATTTTGCACATTACAACAGGCAAGTGTCCCCATTTTACACATTACGGCAGGCAGAGTCCCCATTTTACACATTACGGAAGGCAAGAGTCACCATTTTAAACATTACAACAGGCAGAGTCCCCATTTTACAGATTCCGGCAGGCAAAAGTCCCTATTTTACACATTACGGCAGGCAAGAGTCCCCATTTTACACATTACAGCAGGCAAGAGTCCCCATTTTAAATATTACGACAGGCAGAGTCCCTATTTTACACATTAAGGCAGGCAAGAGTCCCCGTTTTACACATTACGGAATGCAAAAGTACCCATTTTACACATTACGGCAGGCAAGAGTCCCTATTTTACACATTTTGGCAGGCAAGGGTCCCTATTTTACACATTACGGCAGGCAAGAGTCCCTATTTTATACATTTTGGCAGGCAAGAGTCCCTATTTTACACATTACAGCAGGCAAAATTCCCCATTTTACAAATGACTGCAGGCTAGTGTCCTCATTTAACACATTACGGCATGCAAGAGTCCCTATTTTACACATTATGGCAGGCAATATTCCCCATTTTACACATTACTGCAGGCTAGTATCCCCATTTTACACATAACGGCAGGCAAGAGTCCCTTTTTTACACATTTTGGCAGGCAAGTGTCCCTATTTTACAAATTCCGGCAGGCAAGAGTCCCCATTTTACACATTACAACAGGCAAGTATCCCCATTTTACACATTACAACAGGCAAGTATCCCCATTTTACACATTACGGCAGGCAGGGTCCCCATTTTACACATTACGGAAGGCAAGAGTCACAATTTTAAACATTACAACAGGCAGAGTCCCTATTTTACACATTCCGGCAGGCAAAAGTCCCTATTTTAAACATTACGGCAGGCAAGAGTCCCCATTTTACACATTACAGCAGGCAAGAGTCCCCATTTTAAATATTACGGCAGGCAGAGTCCCTATTTTACAGATTAAGGCAGGCAAGAGTCCCTATTTTACACATTACAACAGGCAACTGTCCCTATTTTACACATTCCGGCAGTCAAGAGTCCCGATTTTACACATTACGGCAGGCAAGAGTCCCCATTTTAAACATTACGGCAGGCAAGAGTCCCCATTTTACATATTCAGGCATGCAAAAGTACCCATTTTACACATTACGGCAGGCAAGAGTCCCTATTTTACACATTTTGGCAGGCAAGAGTCCCTATTTTACACATTACAGCAGGCAAAATTCCCCATTTTACAAATTACTGCAGGCTAGTGTCCTCATTTAACACATTACGACAGTCAAGAGTCCCTATTTTACACATTACGACAGTCAAGAGTCCCTATTTTACACATTCCGGCAGGCAAGAGTCACAATTTTACACATTCCGTCAGGCAAGAATCCCCATTTTACACATTATGGCAGGCAAAAGTCCCCATTTTGCACATTACAACAGGCATGTGTCCCCATTTTACACATTACGGCAGGCAGAGTCCCCATTTTACACATTACGGCAGGCAAGAGTCACGATTTTAAACATTACAACAGGCAGAGTCCCCATTTTACACATTCCGGCAGGCAAAAGTCCCTATTTTACACATTACGGCAGGCAAGAGTCCCTATTTTACACATTATGGCAGGCAAGAGTCCCCATTTTAAATATTACGACAGGCTGAGTCCCCATTTTACACATCCCGGCAGGCAAAAGTCCCTATTTTACACATTATGGCAGGCAAGAGTCCCCATTTACACATTACAGCAGGCAAGAGTCCCCATCTTAAATATTACAGCAGGCAGAGTCCCTATTTTACACATTAAGGCAGGCAAGAGTCCCCATTTTACACATTACGGCATGCAAAAGTACCCATTTTACACATTACGGCAGTCAAGAGTCCCTATTTTACACATTACGGCAGTCAAGAGTCCCTATTTTACACATTACAGCAGGCAAAATTCCCCATTTTACAAATTACTGCAGGCTAGTGTCCTCATTTAACACATTACGGCATGTAAGAGTTCCTATTTTACACATTACGACAGTCAAGAGTCCCTATTTTACACATTCCGGCAGGCAACTGTCCCTATTTTAAACATTCCGGCAGTCAAGAGTCCCGATTTTACACATTATGGCAGGCAAGAGTCCCCATTTTACACATTACGGCATGCAAGAGTCCCTATTTTACACATTACGGCAGTCAAGAGTCCCTATTTTACACATTACGGCAGTCAAGAGTCCCTATTTTACACATTACAGCAGGCAAAATTCCCCATTTTACAAATTACTGCAGGCTAGTGTCCTCATTTAACACATTACGGCATGTAAGTTCCTATTTTACACATTACGACAGTCAAGAGTCCCTATTTTACACATTCCGGCAGGCAACTGTCCCTATTTTACACATTCCGGCAGTCAAGAGTCCCGATTTTACAGATTATGGCAGGCAAGAGTCCCCATTTTACACATTCAGGCAGGCAAGAGTCCCTATTTTACACATTACGGCAGGCAAGTGTCCATATTTTACACATTATGGCAGTCAAGAGTCCCTATTTTACACATTACAGCAGGCAAAATTCCCCATTTTACAAATGACTGCAGGCTAGTGTCCTCATTTAACACATTACGGCATGTAAGAGTCCCTATTTTACACATTATGACAGTCAAGAGTCCCTATTTTACACATTCCGGCAGGCAAGAGTCCCAATTTTACACATTCCGGTAGGCAAGAGTCCCCATTTTACACATTATGGCAGGCAAAAGTCCCCATTTTGCACATTACAACAGGCAAGTGTCCCCATTTTACACATTACGGCAGGCAGAGTCCCCATTTTACACATTACGGAAGGCAAGAGTCACCATTTTAAACATTACAACAGGCAGAGTCCCCATTTTACAGATTCCGGCAGGCAAAAGTCCCTATTTTACACATTACGGCAGGCAAGAGTCCCCATTTTACACATTACAGCAGGCAAGAGTCCCCATTTTAAATATTACGACAGGCAGAGTCCCTATTTTACACATTAAGGCAGGCAAGAGTCCCCGTTTTACACATTACGGAATGCAAAAGTACCCATTTTACACATTACGGCAGGCAAGAGTCCCTATTTTACACATTTTGGCAGGCAAGGGTCCCTATTTTACACATTACGGCAGGCAAGAGTCCCTATTTTATACATTTTGGCAGGCAAGAGTCCCTATTTTACACATTACAGCAGGCAAAATTCCCCATTTTACAAATTACTGCAGGCTAGTGTCCTCATTTAACACATTACGGCATGCAAGAGTCCCTATTTTACACATTATGGCAGGCAATATTCCCCATTTTACACATTACTGCAGGCTAGTATCCCCATTTTACACATAACGGCAGGCAAGAGTCCCTTTTTTACACATTTTGGCAGGCAAGTGTCCCTATTTTACAAATTCCGGCAGGCAAGAGTCCCCATTTTACACATTACAACAGGCAAGTATCCCCATTTTACACATTACAACAGGCAAGTATCCCCATTTTACACATTACGGCAGGCAGGGTCCCCATTTTACACATTACGGAAGGCAAGAGTCACAATTTTAAACATTACAACAGGCAGAGTCCCTATTTTACACATTCCGGCAGGCAAAAGTCCCTATTTTAAACATTACGGCAGGCAAGAGTCCCCATTTTACACATTACAGCAGGCAAGAGTCCCCATTTTAAATATTACGGCAGGCAGAGTCCCTATTTTACAGATTAAGGCAGGCAAGAGTCCCTATTTTACACATTACAACAGGCAACTGTCCCTATTTTACACATTCCGGCAGTCAAGAGTCCCGATTTTACACATTACGGCAGGCAAGAGTCCCCATTTTAAACATTACGGCAGGCAAGAGTCCCCATTTTACATATTCAGGCAGATAAGAGTCCCTATTTTACACATTATGGCAGGCAAAAGTCCCTATTTTACACATTATGGCAGGCAAAAGTCCCTATTTTACACATTATGGCAGGCAAGTGTCCCTATTTTACACATTCCAACAGGCAAGAGTCCCCATTTTAAACATTACGGCAGACAGAGTCCCTATTTTAAACACATTACGGTAGGCAAGGGTCCCTATTTTACACATTACGGCATGCAAGAGTCCCTAATTTACACATTACGGCAGGCAAGAGTCCCCATTTTAAACATTACGGCAGGCAAGAGTCCCCGTTTTACATATTCAGGCAGGCAAGAGTCCCTATTTTACACATTATGGCAGGCAAGAGTCCCTATTTTACACATTACGGCAGGCAAGTGTCCCTATTTTACATATTACGACAGGTAAGAGTCCCCATTTTAAACATTACGGCAGGCAGAGTCCCTATTTTAAACACATTACGGTAGGCAAGGGTCCCTATTTTACACATTACGGCATGCAAGAGTCCCTATTTTACACATTACGGCAGTCAAGAGTCCCTATTTTACACATTACAGCAGGCAAAATTCCCCATTTTACAAATTACTGCAGGCTAGTGTCCTCATTTAACACATTACGGCATGTAAGAGTCCCTATTTTACACATTACGACAGTCAATAGTCCCTATTTTACACATTCCGGCAGGCAACTGTCCCTATTTTACACATTCCGGCAGTCAAGAGTCCCGATTTTACACATTATGGCAGGCAAGAGTCCCCATTTTAAACATTACGGCAGGCAAGAGTCCCCGTTTTACATATTCAGGCAGGCAAGAGTCCCTATTTTACACATCATGGCAGGCAAGAGTCCCTATTTTACACATTACGGCAGGCCAGTGTCCCTATTTTACACATTACGGCAGTCAAGAGTCCCTATTTTACACATTACAGCAGGCAAAATTCCCCATTTTACAAATGACTGCAGGCTAGTGTCCTCATTTAACACATTACGGCATGCAAGTGTCCCTATTTTACACATTACGACAGTCAAGAGTCCCTATTTTACACATTCCGGCAGGCAAGAGTCCCAATTTTACACATTCCGGTAGGCAAGAGTCCCCATTTTACACATAATGGCAGGCAAAAGTCCCCATTTTGCACATTACAACAGGCAAGTGTCCCCATTTTTCACATTACGGCAGGCAGAGTCCCCATTTTACACATTACGGAAGGCAAGAGTCACCATTTTAAACATTACAACAGGCAGAGTCCCCATTTTACACATTCCGGCAGGCAAAAGTCCCTATTTTACACATTACGGCAGGCAAGAGTCTCCATTTTACACATTACAGCAGGCAAGAGTCCCCATTTTAAATATTACGGCAGGCAGAGTCCCTATTTTACACATTACAGCAGGCAAGAGTCCCCATTTTACACATTACGGCATGCAAAAGTACCCATTTTACACATTACGGCAGGCAAGAGTCCCTATTTTACACATTTTGGCAGGCAAGAGTCCCTATTTTACACATTACAGCAGGCAAAATTCCCCATTTTACAAATTACTGCAGGCTAGTGTCCTCATTTAACACATTACGACAGTCAAGAGTCCCTATTTTACACATTACGACAGTCAAGAGTCCCTATTTTACACATTCCGGCAGGCAAGAGTCACAATTTTACACATTCCGTCAGGCAAGAATCCCCATTTTACACATTATGGCAGGCAAAAGTCCCCATTTTGCACATTACAACAGGCATGTGTCCCCATTTTACACATTACGGCAGGCAGAGTCCCCATTTTACACATTACGGCAGGCAAGAGTCACGATTTTAAACATTACAACAGGCAGAGTCCCCATTTTACACATTCCGGCAGGCAAAAGTCCCTATTTTACACATTACGGCAGGCAAGAGTCCCTATTTTACACATTATGGCAGGCAAGAGTCCCCATTTTAAATATTACGACAGGCAGAGTCCCCATTTTACACATCCCGGCAGGCAAAAGTCCCTATTTTACACATTATGGCAGGCAAGAGTCCCCATTTACACATTACAGCAGGCAAGAGTCCCCATCTTAAATATTACAGCAGGCAGAGTCCCTATTTTACACATTAAGGCAGGCAAGAGTCCCCATTTTACACATTACGGCATGCAAAAGTACCCATTTTACACATTACGGCAGTCAAGAGTCCCTATTTTACACATTACGGCAGTCAAGAGTCCCTATTTTACACATTACAGCAGGCAAAATTCCCCATTTTACAAATTACTGCAGGCTAGTGTCCTCATTTAACACATTACGGCATGTAAGAGTTCCTATTTTACACATTACGACAGTCAAGAGTCCCTATTTTACACATTCCGGCAGGCAACTGTCCCTATTTTAAACATTCCGGCAGTCAAGAGTCCCGATTTTACACATTATGGCAGGCAAGAGTCCCCATTTTACACATTACGGCATGCAAGAGTCCCTATTTTACACATTACGGCAGTCAAGAGTCCCTATTTTACACATTACGGCAGTCAAGAGTCCCTATTTTACACATTACAGCAGGCAAAATTCCCCATTTTACAAATTACTGCAGGCTAGTGTCCTCATTTAACACATTACGGCATGTAAGTTCCTATTTTACACATTACGACAGTCAAGAGTCCCTATTTTACACATTCCGGCAGGCAACTGTCCCTATTTTACACATTCCGGCAGTCAAGAGTCCCGATTTTACACATTATGGCAGGCAAGAGTCCCCATTTTACACATTCAGGCAGGCAAGAGTCCCTATTTTACACATTACGGCAGGCAAGTGTCCATATTTTACACATTATGGCAGTCAAGAGTCCCTATTTTACACATTACAGCAGGCAAAATTCCCCATTTTACAAATGACTGCAGGCTAGTGTCCTCATTTAACACATTACGGCATGTAAGAGTCCCTATTTTACACATTATGACAGTCAAGAGTCCCTATTTTACACATTCCGGCAGGCAAGAGTCCCAATTTTACACATTCCGGTAGGCAAGAGTCCCCATTTTACACATTATGGCAGGCAAAAGTCCCCATTTTGCACATTACAACAGGCAAGTGTCCCCATTTTACACATTACGGCAGGCAGAGTCCCCATTTTACACATTACGGAAGGCAAGAGTCACCATTTTAAACATTACAACAGGCAGAGTCCCCATTTTACAGATTCCGGCAGGCAAAAGTCCCTATTTTACACATTACGGCAGGCAAGAGTCCCCATTTTACACATTACAGCAGGCAAGAGTCCCCATTTTAAATATTACGACAGGCAGAGTCCCTATTTTACACATTAAGGCAGGCAAGAGTCCCCGTTTTACACATTACGGAATGCAAAAGTACCCATTTTACACATTACGGCAGGCAAGAGTCCCTATTTTACACATTTTGGCAGGCAAGGGTCCCTATTTTACACATTACGGCAGGCAAGAGTCCCTATTTTATACATTTTGGCAGGCAAGAGTCCCTATTTTACACATTACAGCAGGCAAAATTCCCCATTTTACAAATTACTGCAGGCTAGTGTCCTCATTTAACACATTACGGCATGCAAGAGTCCCTATTTTACACATTATGGCAGGCAATATTCCCCATTTTACACATTACTGCAGGCTAGTATCCCCATTTTACACATAACGGCAGGCAAGAGTCCCTTTTTTACACATTTTGGCAGGCAAGTGTCCCTATTTTACAAATTCCGGCAGGCAAGAGTCCCCATTTTACACATTACAACAGGCAAGTATCCCCATTTTACACATTACAACAGGCAAGTATCCCCATTTTACACATTACGGCAGGCAGGGTCCCCATTTTACACATTACGGAAGGCAAGAGTCACAATTTTAAACATTACAACAGGCAGAGTCCCTATTTTACACATTCCGGCAGGCAAAAGTCCCTATTTTAAACATTACGGCAGGCAAGAGTCCCCATTTTACACATTACAGCAGGCAAGAGTCCCCATTTTAAATATTACGGCAGGCAGAGTCCCTATTTTACAGATTAAGGCAGGCAAGAGTCCCTATTTTACACATTACAACAGGCAACTGTCCCTATTTTACACATTCCGGCAGTCAAGAGTCCCGATTTTACACATTACGGCAGGCAAGAGTCCCCATTTTAAACATTACGGCAGGCAAGAGTCCCCATTTTACATATTCAGGCAGATAAGAGTCCCTATTTTACACATTATGGCAGGCAAAAGTCCCTATTTTACACATTATGGCAGGCAAAAGTCCCTATTTTACACATTATGGCAGGCAAGTGTCCCTATTTTACACATTCCAACAGGCAAGAGTCCCCATTTTAAACATTACGGCAGACAGAGTCCCTATTTTAAACACATTACGGTAGGCAAGGGTCCCTATTTTACACATTACGGCATGCAAGAGTCCCTAATTTACACATTACGGCAGGCAAGAGTCCCCATTTTAAACATTACGGCAGGCAAGAGTCCCCGTTTTACATATTCAGGCAGGCAAGAGTCCCTATTTTACACATTATGGCAGGCAAGAGTCCCTATTTTACACATTACGGCAGGCAAGTGTCCCTATTTTACATATTACGACAGGTAAGAGTCCCCATTTTAAACATTACGGCAGGCAGAGTCCCTATTTTAAACACATTACGGTAGGCAAGGGTCCCTATTTTACACATTACGGCATGCAAGAGTCCCTATTTTACACATTACGGCAGTCAAGAGTCCCTATTTTACACATTACAGCAGGCAAAATTCCCCATTTTACAAATTACTGCAGGCTAGTGTCCTCATTTAACACATTACGGCATGTAAGAGTCCCTATTTTACACATTACGACAGTCAATAGTCCCTATTTTACACATTCCGGCAGGCAACTGTCCCTATTTTACACATTCCGGCAGTCAAGAGTCCCGATTTTACACATTATGGCAGGCAAGAGTCCCCATTTTAAACATTACGGCAGGCAAGAGTCCCCGTTTTACATATTCAGGCAGGCAAGAGTCCCTATTTTACACATCATGGCAGGCAAGAGTCCCTATTTTACACATTACGGCAGGCCAGTGTCCCTATTTTACACATTACGGCAGTCAAGAGTCCCTATTTTACACATTACAGCAGGCAAAATTCCCCATTTTACAAATGACTGCAGGCTAGTGTCCTCATTTAACACATTACGGCATGCAAGAGTCCCTATTTTACACATTACGACAGTCAAGAGTCCCTATTTTACACATTCCGGCAGGCAAGAGTCCCAATTTTACACATTCCGGTAGGCAAGAGTCCCCATTTTACACATTATGGCAGGCAAAAGTCCCCATTTTGCACATTACAACAGGCAAGTGTCCCCATTTTACACATTACGGCAGGCAGAGTCCCCATTTTACACATTACGGAAGGCAAGAGTCACCAATTTAAACATTACAACAGGCAGAGTCCCCATTTTACAGATTCCGGCAGGCAAAAGTCCCTATTTTACACATTACGGCAGGCAAGAGTCCCCATTTTACACATTACAGCAGGCAAGAGTCCCCATTTTAAATATTACGACAGGCAGAGTCCCTATTTTACACATTAAGGCAGGCAAGAGTCCCCATTTTACACATTACGGCATGCAAAAGTACCCATTTTACACATTACGGCAGGCAAGAGTCCCTATTTTACACATTTTGGCAGGCAAGAGTCCCTATTTTACACATTACGGCAGGCAAGAGTCCCTATTTTACACATTTTGGCAGGCAAGAGTCCCTATTTTACACATTACAGCAGGCAAAATTCCCCATTTTACAAATGACTGCAGGCTAGTGTCCTCATTTAACACATTACGGCATGCAAGTGTCCCTATTTTACACATTACGACATTCAAGAGTCCCTATTTTACACATTCTGGCAGGCAAGAGTCCCTATTTTACACATTCCGGCAGGCAAGAGTCCCAATTTTACACATTCCGGTAGGCAAGAGTCCCCATTTTACACATAATGGCAGGCAAAAGTCCCCATTTTGCACATTACAACAGGCAAGTGTCCCCATTTTACACATTACGGCAGGCAGAGTCCCCATTTTACACATTACGGAAGGCAAGAGTCACCATTTTAAACATTACAACTGGCAGAGTCCCCATTTTACACATTCCGGCAGGCAAAAGTCCCTATTTTACACATTACGGCAGGCAAGAGTCTCCATTTTACACATTACAGCAGGCAAGAGTCCCCATTTTAAATATTACGGCAGGCAGAGTCCCTATTTTACACATTACAGCAGGCAAGAGTCCCCATTTTACACATTACGGCATGCAAAAGTACCCATTTTACACATTACGGCAGGCAAGAGTCCCTATTTTACACATTTTGGCAGGCAAGAGTCCCTATTTTACACATTACAGCAGGCAAAATTCCCCATTTTACAAATTACTGCAGGCTAGTGTCCTCATTTAACACATTACGACAGTCAAGAGTCCCTATTTTACACATTACGACAGTCAAGAGTCCCTATTTTACACATTCCGGCAGGCAAGAGTCCCAATTTTACACATTCCGTCAGGCAAGAATCCCCATTTTACACATTATGGCAGGCAAAAGTCCCCATTTTGCACATTACAACAGGCATGTGTCCCCATTTTACACATTACGGCAGGCAGAGTCCCCATTTTACACATTACGGCAGGCAAGAGTCACGATTTTAAACATTACAACAGGCAGAGTCCCCATTTTACACATTACGGCAGGCAAAAGTCCCTATTTTACACATTACGGCAGGCAAGAGTCCCTATTTTACACATTATGGCAGGCAAGAGTCCCCATTTTAAATATTACGACAGGCAGAGTCCCCATTTTACACATTCCGGCAGGCAAAAGTCCCCATTTTACACATTATGGCAGGCAAGAGTCCCCATTTACACATTACAGCAGGCAAGAGTCCCCATCTTAAATATTACAGCAGGCAGAGTCCCTATTTTACACATTAAGGCAGGCAAGAGTCCCCATTTTACACATTACGGCATGCAAAAGTACCCATTTTACACATTACGGCAGGCATGAGTCCCTATTTTATACATTTCGGCAGGCAAGAGTCCCTATTTTACACATTACGGTAGGCAACTGTCCCTATTTTACACATTCAGGCAGTCAAGAGTCCCGATTTTACACATTATGGCAGGCAAGAGTCCCCATTTTAAACATTACGGCAGGCAATAGTCCCCGTTTTGCATATTCAGGCAGGCAAGAGTCCCTATTTTACACATCATGGCAGGCAAGAGTCCCTATTTTACACATTACGGCAGGCAAGTGTCCCTATTTTACACATTACGGCAGTCAAGAGTCCCTATTTTACACATTACAGCAGGCAAAATTCCCTATTTTACAAATGACTGCAGGCTAGTGTCCTCATTTAACACATTATGGCATGTAAGAGTCCCTATTTTACACATTACGACAGTCAAGAGACCCTATTTTACACATTCCGGCAGGCAAGAGTCCCAATTTTACACATTCCGGTAGGCAAGAGTCCCCATTTTACACATTATGGCAGGCAAAAGTCCCCATTTTTGCACATTACAACAGGCAAGTGTCCCCATTTTACACATTACGGCAGGCAGAGTCCCCATTTTACACATTACGGAAGGCAAGAGTCACCATTTTAAACATTACAACAGGCAGAGTCCCCATTTTACACATTACGGCAGGCAAGAGTCCCCATTTTACACATCACAGCAGGCAAGAGTCCCCATATTAAATATTACGGCAGGCAGAGTCCCTATTTTACACATTAAGGCAGGCAAGAGTCCCCATTTTACACATTACGGCATGCAAAAGTACCCATTTTACACATTACGGCAGGCAAGAGTCCCTATTTTACACATTTTGGCAGGCAAGAGTCCCTATTTTACACATTACAGCAGGCAAAATTCCCCATTTTACAAATTACTGCAGGCTAGTGTCCTCATTTAACACATTACGGCATGCTAGAGTCCCTATTTTACACATTCCGGCAGGCAAGAGTCCCAATTTTACACATTCCGGTGGGCAAGAGTCCCCATTTTACACATTATGGCAGGCAAAAGTCCCCATTTTGCACATTACAACAGGCAAGTGTCACCATTTTAAACATTACAACAGGCAGAGTCCCCATTTTACACATTCCGGCAGGCAAAAGTCCCTATTTTACACATTACGGCAGGCAAGAGTCTCCATTTTACACATTACAGCAGGCAAGAGTCCCCATTTTAAATATTACGGCAGGCAGAGTCCCTATTTTACACATTAAGGCAGGCAAGAGTCCCCATTTTACACATTACGGCTTGCAAAAGTACCCATTTTACACATTACGGCTGGCAAGAGTCCCTATTTTACACATTTTGGCAGGCATGAGTCCCTATTTTACACATTACAGCAGGCAAAATTCCCCATTTTACAAATTACTGCAGGCTAGTGTCCTCATTTAACACATTACGGCATGCAAGAGTCCCTATTTTACACATTACGACAATCAAGAGTCCCTATTTTACACATTCCGGCAGGCAAGAGTCCCAATTTTACACATTCCGGCAGGCAAGAGTCCCCATTTTACACATTATGGCAGGCAAAAGTCCCCATTTTGCACATTACAACAGGCATGTGTCCCCATTTTACACATTACGGCAGGCAGAGTCCCCATTTTACACATTACGGCAGGCAAGAGTCACGATTTTAAACATTACAGCAGGCAAAATTCCCCATTTTACAAATGACTGCAGGCTAGTGTCCTCATTTAACACATTACAGCATGCAAGTGTCCCTATTTTACACATTACGTCAGTCAAGAGTCCCTATTTTACACATTCCGGCAGGCAAGAGTCCCAATTTTACACATTCCGGTAGGCAAGAGTCCCCATTTTACACATAATGGCAGGCAAAAGTCCCCATTTTGCACATTACAACAGGCAAGTGTCCCCATTTTACACATTACGGCAGGCAGAGTCCCCATTTTACACATTACGGATGGCAAGAGTCACCATTTTAAACATTACAACTGGCAGAGTCCCCATTTTACACATTCCGGCAGGCAAAAGTCCCTATTTTACACATTACGGCAGGCAAGAGTCTCCATTTTACACATTACAGCAGGCAAGAGTCCCCATTTTAAATATTACGGCAGGCAGAGTCCCTATTTTACACATTACAGCAGGCAAGAGTCCCCATTTTACACATTACGGCATGCAAAAGTACCCATTTTACACATTACGGCAGGCAAGAGTCCCTATTTTACACATTACGGCATGCAAGAGTCCCTATTTTACACATTACGGCAGTCAAGAGTCCCTATTTTACACATTACAGCAGGCAAAATTCCCCATTTTACAAATGACTGCAGGCTAGTGTCCTCATTTAACACATTACGGCATGCAAGAGTCCCTATTTTACACATTACGACAGTCAAGAGTCCCTATTTTACACATTCCGGCAGGCAAGAGTCCCCATTTTACACATTATGGCAGGCAAAAGTCCCCATTTTGCACATTACAACAGGCAAGTGTCCCCATTTTACACATTACGGCAGGCAGAGTCCCCATTTTACACATTACGGAAGGCAAGAGTCACCAATTTAAACATTACAACAGGCAGAGTCCCCATTTTACAGATTCCGGCAGGCAAAAGTCCCTATTTTACACATTACGGCAGGCAAGAGTCCCCATTTTACACATTACAGCAGGCAAGAGTCCCCATTTTAAATATTACGACAGGCAGAGTCCCTATTTTACACATTAAGGCAGGCAAGAGTCCCCATTTTACACATTACGGCATGCAAAAGTACCCATTTTACACATTACGGCAGGCAAGAGTCCCTATTTTACACATTTTGGCAGGCAAGAGTCCCTATTTTACACATTACGGCAGGCAAGAGTCCCTATTTTACACATTTTGGCAGGCAAGAGTCCCTATTTTACACATTACAGCAGGCAAAATTCCCCATTTTACAAATGACTGCAGGCTAGTGTCCTCATTTAACACATTACGGCATGCAAGTGTCCCTATTTTACACATTACGACATTCAAGAGTCCCTATTTTACACATTCCGGCAGGCAAGAGTCCCTATTTTACACATTCCGGCAGGCAAGAGTCCCAATTTTACACATTCCGGTAGGCAAGAGTCCCCATTTTACACATAATGGCAGGCAAAAGTCCCCATTTTGCACATTACAACAGGCAAGAGTCCCCATTTTACACATTCCGGCAGGCAAAAGTCCCTATTTTACACATTACGGCAGGCAAGAGTCTCCATTTTACACATTATAGCAGGCAAGAGTCCCCATTTTAAATATTACGGCAGGCAGAGTCCCTATTTTACACATTACAGCAGGCAAGAGTCCCCATTTTACACATTACGGCATGCAAAAGTACCCATTTTACACATTACGGCAGGCAAGAGTCCCTATTTTACACATTTTGGCAGGCAAGAGTCCCTATTTTACACATTACAGCAGGCAAAATTCCCCATTTTACAAATTACTGCAGGCTAGTGTCCTCATTTAACACATTACGACAGTCAAGAGTCCCTATTTTACACATTACGACAGTCAAGAGTCCCTATTTTACACATTCCGGCAGGCAAGAGTCCCAATTTTACACATTCCGTCAGGCAAGAATCCCCATTTTACACATTATGGCAGGCAAAAGTCCCCATTTTGCACATTACAACAGGCATGTGTCCCCATTTTACACATTACGGCAGGCAGAGTCCCCATTTTACACATTACGGCAGGCAAGAGTCACGATTTTAAACATTACAACAGGCAGAGTCCCCATTTTACACATTACGGCAGGCAAAAGTCCCTATTTTACACATTACGGCAGGCAAGAGTCCCTATTTTACACATTATGGCAGGCAAGAGTCCCCATTTTAAATATTACGACAGGCAGAGTCCCTATTTTACACATTCCGGCAGGCAAAAGTCCCCATTTTACACATTATGGCAGGCAAGAGTCCCCATTTACACATTACAGCAGGCAAGAGTCCCCATCTTAAATATTACAGCAGGCAGAGTCCCTATTTTACACATTAAGGCAGGCAAGAGTCCCCATTTTACACATTATGGCATGCAAAAGTACCCATTTTACACATTACGGCAGGCATGAGTCCCTATTTTACACATTTCGGCAGGCAAGAGTCCCTATTTTACACATTACGGTAGGCAACTGTCCCTATTTTACACATTCAGGCAGTCAAGAGTCCCGATTTTACACATTATGGCAGGCAAGAGTCCCCATTTTAAACATTACGGCAGGCAATAGTCCCCGTTTTGCATATTCAGGCAGGCAAGAGTCCCTATTTTACACATCATGGCAGGCAAGAGTCCCTATTTTACACATTACGGCAGGCAAGTGTCCCTATTTTACACATTACGGCAGTCAAGAGTCCCTATTTTACACATTACAGCAGGCAAAATTCCCTATTTTACAAATGACTGCAGGCTAGTGTCCTCATTTAACACATTATGGCATGTAAGAGTCCCTATTTTACACATTACGACAGTCAAGAGTCCCTATTTTACACATTCCGGCAGGCAAGAGTCCCAATTTTACACATTCCGGTAGGCAAGAGTCCCCATTTTACACATTATGGCAGGCAAAAGTCCCCATTTTGCACATTACAACAGGCAAGTGTCCCCATTTTACACATTACGGCAGGCAGAGTCCCCATTTTACACATTACGGAAGGCAAGAGTCACCATTTTAAACATTACAACAGGCAGAGTCCCCATTTTACACATTACGGCAGGCAAGAGTCCCCATTTTACACATCACAGCAGGCAAGAGTCCCCATATTAAATATTACGGCAGGCAGAGTCCCTATTTTACACATTAAGGCAGGCAAGAGTCCCCATTTTACACATTACGGCATGCAAAAGTACCCATTTTACACATTACGGCAGGCAAGAGTCCCTATTTTACACATTTTGGCAGGCAAGAGTCCCTATTTTACACATTACAGCAGGCAAAATTCCCCATTTTACAAATTACTGCAGGCTAGTGTCCTCATTTAACACATTACGGCATGCTAGAGTCCCTATTTTACACATTCCGGCAGGCAAGAGTCCCAATTTTACACATTCCGGTGGGCAAGAGTCCCCATTTTACACATTATGGCAGGCAAAAGTCCCCATTTTGCACATTACAACAGGCAAGTGTCACCATTTTAAACATTACAACAGGCAGAGTCCCCATTTTACACATTCCGGCAGGCAAAAGTCCCTATTTTACACATTACGGCAGGCAAGAGTCTCCATTTTACACATTACAGCAGGCAAGAGTCCCCATTTTAAATATTACGGCAGGCAGAGTCCCTATTTTACACATTAAGGCAGGCAAGAGTCCCCATTTTACACATTACGGCTTGCAAAAGTACCCATTTTACACATTACGGCTGGCAAGAGTCCCTATTTTACACATTTTGGCAGGCATGAGTCCCTATTTTACACATTACAGCAGGCAAAATTCCCCATTTTACAAATTACTGCAGGCTAGTGTCCTCATTTAACACATTACGGCATGCAAGAGTCCCTATTTTACACATTACGACAATCAAGAGTCCCTATTTTACACATTCCGGCAGGCAAGAGTCCCAATTTTACACATTCCGGCAGGCAAGAGTCCCCATTTTACACATTATGGCAGGCAAAAGTCCCCATTTTGCACATTACAACAGGCATGTGTCCCCATTTTACACATTACGGCAGGCAGAGTCCCCATTTTACACATTACGGCAGGCAAGAGTCACGATTTTAAACATTACAGCAGGCAAAATTCCCCATTTTACAAATGACTGCAGGCTAGTGTCCTCATTTAACACATTACAGCATGCAAGTGTCCCTATTTTACACATTACGTCAGTCAAGAGTCCCTATTTTACACATTCCGGCAGGCAAGAGTCCCAATTTTACACATTCCGGTAGGCAAGAGTCCCCATTTTACACATAATGGCAGGCAAAAGTCCCCATTTTGCACATTACAACAGGCAAGTGTCCCCATTTTACACATTACGGCAGGCAGAGTCCCCATTTTACACATTACGGATGGCAAGAGTCACCATTTTAAACATTACAACTGGCAGAGTCCCCATTTTACACATTCCGGCAGGCAAAAGTCCCTATTTTACACATTACGGCAGGCAAGAGTCTCCATTTTACACATTACAGCAGGCAAGAGTCCCCATTTTAAATATTACGGCAGGCAGAGTCCCTATTTTACACATTACAGCAGGCAAGAGTCCCCATTTTACACATTACGGCATGCAAAAGTACCCATTTTACACATTACGGCAGGCAAGAGTCCCTATTTTACACATTTTGGCAGGCAAGAGTCCCTATTTTACACATTACAGCAGGCAAAATTCCCCATTTTACAAATTACTGCAGGCTAGTTTCCTCATTTAACACATTACGACAGTCAAGAGTCCCTATTTTACACATTACGACAGTCAAGAGTCCCTATTTTACACATTCCGGCAGGCAAGAGTCCCAATTTTACACATTCCGTCAGGCAAGAATCCCCATTTTACACATTATGGCAGGCAAAAGTCCCCATTTTGCACATTACAACAGGCATGTGTCCCCATTTTACACATTACGGCAGGCAGAGTCCCCATTTTACACATTACGGCAGGCAGAGTCCCCATTTTACACATTACGGCAGGCAAGAGTCACGATTTTAAACATTACAACAGGCAGAGTCCCCATTTTACACATTCCGGCAGGCAAAAGTCCCTATTTTACACATTACGGCAGGCAAGAGTCCCTATTTTACACATTATGGCAGGCAAGAGTCCCCATTTTAAATATTACGACAGGCAGAGTCCCCATTTTACACATTCCGGCAGGCAAAAGTCCCTATTTTACACATTATGGCAGGCAAGAGTCCCCATTTACACATTACAGCAGGCAAGAGTCCCCATCTTAAATATTACAGCAGGCAGAGTCCCTATTTTACACATTAAGGCTGGCAAGAGTCCCCATTTTACACATTACGGCATGCAAAAGTACCCATTTTACACATTACGGCAGTCAAGAGTCCCTATTTTACACATTACGGCAGTCAAGAGTCCCTATTTTACACATTACAGCAGGCAAAATTCCCCATTTTACAAATTACTGCAGGCTAGTGTCCTCATTTAACACATTACGGCATGTAAGAGTTCCTATTTTACACATTACGACAGTCAAGAGTCCCTATTTTACACATTCCGGCAGGCAACTGTCCCTATTTTACACATTCCGGCAGTCAAGAGTCCCGATTTTACACATTATGGCAGGCAAGAGTCCCCATTTTACACATTACGGCATGCAAGAGTCCCTATTTTACACATTACGGCAGTCAAGAGTCCCTATTTTACACATTACGGCAGTCAAGAGTCCCTATTTTACACATTACAGCAGGCAAAATTCCCCATTTTACAAATTACTGCAGGCTAGTGTCCTCATTTAACACATTACGGCATGTAAGAGTTCCTATTTTACACATTACGACAGTCAAGAGTCCCTATTTTACACATTCCGGCAGGCAACTGTCCCTATTTTACACATTCCGGCAGTCAAGAGTCCCGATTTTACACATTATGGCAGGCAAGAGTCCCCATTTTACACATTCAGGCAGGCAAGAGTCCCTATTTTACACATTACGGCAGGCAAGTGTCCATATTTTACACATTATGGCAGTCAAGAGTCCCTATTTTACACATTACAGCAGGCAAAATTCCCCATTTTACAAATGACTGCAGGCTAGTGTCCTCATTTAACACATTACGGCATGTAAGAGTCCCTATTTTACACATTATGACAGTCAAGAGTCCCTATTTTACACATTCCGGCAGGCAAGAGTCCCAATTTTACACATTCCGGTAGGCAAGAGTCCCTATTTTACACATTATGGCAGGCAAAAGTCCCCATTTTGCACATTACAACAGGCAAGTGTCCCTATTTTACACATTACGGCATGTAAGAGTTCCTATTTTACACATTACGACAGTCAAGAGTCCCTATTTTACACATTCCGGCAGGCAACTGTCCCTATTTTACACATTCCGGCAGTCAAGAGTCCCGATTTTACACATTATGGCAGGCAAGAGTCCCCATTTTACACATTCAGGCAGGCAAGAGTCCCTATTTTACACATTACGGCAGGCAAGTGTCCATATTTTACACATTATGGCAGTCAAGAGTCCCTATTTTACACATTACAGCAGGCAAAATTCCCCATTTTACAAATGACTGCAGGCTAGTGTCCTCATTTAACACATTACGGCATGTAAGAGTCCCTATTTTACACATTATGACAGTCAAGAGTCCCTATTTTACACATTCCGGCAGGCAAGAGTCCCAATTTTACACATTCCGGTAGGCAAGAGTCCCTATTTTACACATTATGGCAGGCAAAAGTCCCCATTTTGCACATTACAACAGGCAAGTGTCCCCATTTTACACATTACGGCAGGCAGAGTCCCCATTTTACACATTACGGAAGGCAAGAGTCACCATTTTAAACATTACAACAGGCAGAGTCCCCATTTTACAGATTCCGGCAGGCAAAAGTCCCTATTTTACACATTACGGCAGGCAAGAGTCCCCATTTTACACATTACAGCAGGCAAGAGTCCCCATTTTAAATATTACGACAGGCAGAGTCCCTATTTTACACATTACGGCATGCAAAAGTACCCATTTTACACATTACGGCAGGCAAGAGTCCCTATTTTACACATTTTGGCAGGCAAGGGTCCCTATTTTACACATTACGGCAGGCAAGAGTCCCTATTTTACACATTTTGGCAGGCAAGAGTCCCTATTTTACACATTACAGCAGGCAAAATTCCCCATTTTACAAATTACTGCAGGCTAGTGTCCTCATTTAACACATTACGGCATGCAAGAGTCCCTATTTTACACATTATGGCAGGCAATATTCCCCATTTTACACATTACTGCAGGCTAGTATCCCCATTTTACACATAACGGCAGGCAAGAGTCCCTATTTTACACATTCTGGCAGGCAAGAGTCCCTTTTTTACACATTTTGGCAGGCAAGTATCCCTATTTTACAAATTCCGGCAGGCAAGAGTCCCCATTTTACACATTACAACAGGCAAGTATCCCCATTTTACACATTACCACAGGCAAGTATCCCCATTTTACACATTACGGCAGGCAGGGTCCCCATTTTACACATTACGGAAGGCAAGAGTCACAATTTTAAACATTACAACAGGCAGAGTCCCCATTTTACACATTCCGGCAGGCAAAAGTCCCTATTTTACACATTACGGCAGGCAAGAGTCCCCATTTTACACATTACAGCAGGCAAGAGTCCCCATTTTAAATATTACGGCAGGCAGAGTCCCTATTTTACAGATTAAGGCAGGCAAGAGTCCCTATTTTACACATTACAACAGGCAACTGTCCCTATTTTACACATTCCGGTAGTCAAGAGTCCCTATTTTACACATTACGGCAGGCAAGAGTCCCCATTTTAAACATTATGGCAGGCAAGAGTCCCCGTTTTACATATTCAGGCAGGCAAGAGTCCCTATTTTACACATTACGGCAGGCAAGTGTCCCTATTTTACATATTACGACAGGTAAGAGTCCCCATTTTAAACATTACGGCAGGCAGAGTCCCTATTTTAAACACATTACGGTAGGCAAGGGTCCCTATTTTACACATTACGGCATGCAAGAGTCCCTATTTTACACATTACGGCAGTCAAGAGTCCCTATTTTACACATTACAGCAGGCAAAATTCCCCATTTTACAAATTACTGCAGGCTAGTGTCCTCATTTAACACATTACGGCATGTAAGAGTCCCTATTTTACATATTACGACAGTCAATAGTCCCTATTTTACACATTCCGGCAGGCAACTGTCCCTATTTTACACATTCCGGCAGTCAAGAGTCCCGATTTTACACATTATGGCAGGCAAGAGTCCCCATTTTAAACATTACGGCAGGCAAGAGTCCCCGTTTTACATATTCAGGCAGGCAAGAGTCCCTATTTTACACATCATGGCAGGCAAGAGTCCCTATTTTACACATTACGGCAGGCCAGTGTCCCTATTTTACACATTACGGCAGTCAAGAGTCCCTATTTTACACATTACAGCAGGCAAAATTCCCCATTTTACAAATGACTGCAGGCTAGTGTCCTCATTTAACACATTACGGCATGCAAGAGTCCCTATTTTACACATTACGACAGTCAAGAGTCCCTATTTTACACATTCCGGCAGGCAAGAGTCCCAATTTTACACATTCCGGTAGGCAAGAGTCCCCATTTTACACATTATGGCAGGCAAAAGTCCCCATTTTGCACATTACAACAGGCAAGTGTCCCCATTTTACACATTACGGCGGGCAGAGTCCCCATTTTACACATTACGGCAGGCAGAGTCCCCATTTTACACATTACGGAAGGCAAGAGTCACCAATTTAAACATTACAACAGGCAGAGTCCCCATTTTACAGATTCCGGCAGGCAAAAGTCCCTATTTTACACATTACGGCAGGCAAGAGTCCCCATTTTACACATTACAGCAGGCAAGAGTCCCCATTTTAAATATTACGACAGGCAGAGTCCCTATTTTACACATTAAGGCAGGCAAGAGTCCCCATTTTACACATTATGGCATGCAAAAGTACCCATTTTACACATTACGGCAGGCAAGAGTCCCTATTTTACACATTTTGGCAGGCAAGAGTCCCTATTTTACACATTACGGCAGGCAAGAGTCCCTATTTTACACATTTTGGCAGGCAAGAGTCCCTATTTTACACATTACAGCAGGCAAAATTCCCCATTTTACAAATGACTGCAGGCTAGTGTCCTCATTTAACACATTACGGCATGCAAGTGTCCCTATTTTACACATTCCGGCAGGCAAGAGTCCCAATTTTACACATTCCGGTAGGCAAGAGTCCCCATTTTACACATAATGGCAGGCAAAAGTCCCCATTTTGCACATTACAACAGGCAAGTGTCCCCATTTTACACATTACGGCAGGCAGAGTCCCCATTTTACACATTACGGAAGGCAAGAGTCACCATTTTAAACATTACAACTGGCAGAGTCCCCATTTTACACATTCCGGCAGGCAAAAGTCCCTATTTTACACATTACGGCAGGCAAGAGTCTCCATTTTACACATTACAGCAGGCAAGAGTCCCCATTTTAAATATTACGGCAGGCAGAGTCCCTATTTTACACATTACAGCAGGCAAGAGTCCCCATTTTACACATTACGGCATGCAAAAGTACCCATTTTACACATTACGGCAGGCAAGAGTCCCTATTTTACACATTTTGGCAGGCAAGAGTCCCTATTTTACACATTACAGCAGGCAAAATTCCCCATTTTACAAATTACTGCAGGCTAGTGTCCTCATTTAACACATTACGACAGTCAAGAGTCCCTATTTTACACATTACGACAGTCAAGAGTCCCTATTTTACACATTCCGGCAGGCAAGAGTCCCAATTTTACACATTCCGTCAGGCAAGAATCCCCATTTTACACATTATGGCAGGCAAAAGTCCCCATTTTGCACATTACAACAGGCATGTGTCCCCATTTTACACATTACGGCAGGCAGAGTCCCCATTTTACACATTACGGCAGGCAAGAGTCACGATTTTAAACATTACAACAGGCAGAGTCCCCATTTTACACATTCCGGCAGGCAAAAGTCCCTATTTTACACATTACGGCAGGCAAGAGTCCCTATTTTACACATTATGGCAGGCAAGAGTCCCCATTTTAAATATTACAACAGGCAGAGTCCCCATTTTACACATTCCGGCAGGCAAAAGTCCCTATTTTACACATTATGGCAGGCAAGAGTCCCCATTTACACATTACAGCAGGCAAGAGTCCCCATCTTAAATATTACAGCAGGCAGAGTCCCTATTTTACACATTAAGGCAGGCAAGAGTCCCCATTTTACACATTACGGCATGCAAAAGTACCCATTTTACACATTACGGCAGGCATGAGTCCCTATTTTACACATTTCGGCAGGCAAGAGTCCCTATTTTACACATTACGGTAGGCAACTGTCCCTATTTTACACATTCCGGCAGTCAAGAGTCCCGATTTTACACATTATGGCAGGCAAGAGTCCCCATTTTAAACATTACGGCAGGCAATAGTCCCCGTTTTGCATATTCAGGCAGGCAAGAGTCCCTATTTTACACATCATGGCAGGCAAGAGTCCCTATTTTACACATTACGGCAGGCAAGTGTCCCTATTTTACACATTACGGCAGTCAAGAGTCCCTATTTTACACATTACAGCAGGCAAAATTCCCCATTTTACAAATGACTGCAGGCTAGTGTCCTCATTTAACACATTACGGCATGTAAGAGTCCCTATTTTACACATTACGACAGTCAATAGTCCCTATTTTACACATTCCGGCAGGCAAGAGTCCCAATTTTACACATTCCGGTAGGCAAGAGTCCCCATTTTACACATTATGGCTGGCAAAAGTCCCCATTTTGCACATTACAACAGGCAAGTGTCCCCATTTTACACATTACGGCAGGCAGAGTCCCCATTTTACACATTACGGAAGGCAAGAGTCACCATTTTAAACATTACAACAGGCAGAGTCCCCATTTTACACATTACGGCAGGCATGAGTCCCCATTTTACACATTACAGCAGGCAAGAGTCCCCATCTTAAATATTACGGCAGGCAGAGTCTCTATTTTACACATTAAGGCAGGCAAGAGTCCCCATTTTACACATTACGGCATGCAAAAGTACCCATTTTACACATTACGGCAGGCAAGAGTCCCTATTTTACACATTTTGGCAGGCAAGAGTCCCTATTTTACACATTACAGCAGGCAAAATTCCCCATTCTACAAATTACTGCAGGCTAGTGTCCTCATTTAACACATTACGGCATGCTAGAGTCCCTATTTTACACATTACGACAGTCAAGAGTCCCTATTTTACACATTCCGGCAGGCAAGAGTCCCAATTTTACACATTCCGGTGGGCAAGAGTCCCCATTTTACACATTATGGCAGGCAAAAGTCCCCATTTTGCACATTACAACAGGCAAGTGTCACCATTTTAAACATTACAACAGGCAGAGTCCCCATTTTACACATTCCGGCAGGCAAAAGTCCCTATTTTACACATTACGGCAGGCAAGAGTCTCCATTTTACACATTACAGCAGGCAAGAGTCCCCATTTTAAATATTACGGCAGGCAGAGTCCCTATTTTACACATTAAGGCAGGCAAGAGTCCCCATTTTACACATTACGGCTTGCAAAAGTACCCATTTTACACATTACGGCTGGCAAGAGTCCCTATTTTACACATTTTGGCAGGCATGAGTCCCTATTTTACACATTACAGCAGGCAAAATTCCCCATTTTACAAATTACTGCAGGCTAGTGTCCTCATTTAACACATTACGGCATGCAAGAGTCCCTATTTTACACATTACGACAATCAAGAGTCCCTATTTTACACATTCCGGCAGGCAAGAGTCCCCATTTTACACATTATGGCAGGCAAAAGTCCCCATTTTGCACATTACAACAGGCATGTGTCCCCATTTTACACATTACGGCAGGCAGAGTCCCCATTTTACACATTACGGCAGGCAAGAGTCACGATTTTAAACATGACAGCAGGCAAAATTCCCCATTTTACAAATGACTGCAGGCTAGTGTCCTCATTTAACACATTACAGCATGCAAGTGTCCCTATTTTACACATTACGACAGCCAAGAGTCCCTATTTTACACATTCCGGCAGGCAAGAGTCCCAATTTTACACATTCCGGTAGGCAAGAGTCCCCATTTTACACATAATGGCAGGCAAAAGTCCCCATTTTGCACATTACAACAGGCAAGTGTCCCCATTTTACACATTACGGCAGGCAGAGTCCCCATTTTACACATTACGGAAGGCAAGAGTCACCATTTTAAACATTACAACAGGCAGAGTCCCCATTTTACACATTCCGGCAGGCAAAAGTCCCTATTTTACACATTACGGCAGGCAAGAGTCTCCATTTTACACATTACAGCAGGCAAGAGTCCCCATTTTAAATATTACGGCAGGCAGAGTCCCTATTTTACACATTACAGCAGGCAAGAGTCCCCATTTTACACATTACGGCATGCAAAAGTACCCATTTTACACATTACGGCAGGCAAGAGTCCCTATTTTACACATTTTGGCAGGCAAGAGTCCCTATTTTACACATTACAGCAGGCAAAATTCCCCATTTTACAAATTACTGCAGGCTAGTGTCCTCATTTAACACATTACGACAGTCAAGAGTCCCTATTTTACACATTACGACAGTCAAGAGTCCCTATTTTACACATTCCGGCAGGCAAGAGTCCCAATTTTACACATTCCGGCAGGCAAGAATCCCCATTTTACACATTATGGCAGGCAAAAGTCCCAATTTTGCACATTACAACAGGCATGTGTCCCCATTTTACACATTACGGCAGGCAGAGTCCCCATTTTACACATTACGGCAGGCAAGAGTCACGATTTTAAACATTACAACAGGCAGAGTCCCCATTTTACACATTCCGGCAGGCAAAAGTCCCTATTTTACACATTACGGCAGGCAAGAGTCCCTATTTTACACATTATGGCAGGCAAGAGTCCCCATTTTAAATATTACGACAGGCAGAGTCCCCATTTTACACATTCCGGCAGGCAAAAGTCCCTATTTTACACATTATGGCAGGCAAGAGTCCCCATTTACACATTACAGCAGGCAAGAGTCCCCATCTTAAATATTACAGCAGGCAGAGTCCCTATTTTACACATTAAGGCAGGCAAGAGTCCCCATTTTACACATTACGGCATGCAAAAGTACCCATTTTACACATTTCGGCAGGCATGAGTCCCTATTTTACACATTTCGGCAGGCAAGAGTCCCTATTTTACACATTACGGTAGGCAACTGTCCCTATTTTACACATTCCGGCAGTCAAGAGTCCCGATTTTACACATTATGGCAGGCAAGAGTCCCCATTTTAAACATTACGGCAGGCAATAGTCCCCGTTTTGCATATTCAGGCAGGCAAGAGTCCCTATTTTACACATCATGGCAGGCAAGAGTCCCTATTTTACACATTACGGCAGGCAAGTGTCCCTATTTTACACATTACGGCAGTCAAGAGTCCCTATTTTACACATTACAGCAGGCAAAATTCCCCATTTTACAAATGACTGCAGGCTAGTGTCCTCATTTAACACATTACGGCATGTAAGAGTCCCTATTTTACACATTACGACAGTCAAGAGTCCCTATTTTACACATTCCGGCAGGCAAGAGTCCCAATTTTACACATTCCGGTAGGCAAGAGTCCCCATTTTACACATTATGGCAGGCAAAAGTCCCCATTTTGCACATTACAACAGGCAAGTGTCCCCATTTTACACATTACGGCAGGCAGAGTCCCCATTTTACACATTACGGAAGGCAGGAGTCACCATTTTAAACATTACAACAGGCAGAGTCCCCATTTTACACATTACGGCAGGCAAGAGTCCCCATTTTACACATTACAGCAGGCAAGAGTCCCCATATTAAATATTACGGCAGGCAGAGTCCCTATTTTACACATTAAGGCAGGCAAGAGTCCCCATTTTACACATTACGGCATGCAAAAGTACCCATTTTACACATTACGGCAGGCAAGAGTCCCTATTTTACACATTTTGGCAGGCAAGAGTCCCTATTTTACACATTACAGCAGGCAAAATTCCCCATTTTACAAATTACTGCAGGCTAGTGTCCTCATTTAACACATTACGGCATGCAAGAGTCCCTATTTTACACATTACGACAGTCAAGAGCCCCTATTTTACACATTCCGGCAGGCAAGAGTCCCAATTTTACACATTCCGGTGGGCAAGAGTCCCCATTTTACACATTATGGCAGGCAAAAGTCCCCATTTTGCACATTACAACAGGCAAGTGTCCCCATTTTACACATTACGGCAGGCAGAGTCCCTATTTTACACATTACGGAAGGCAAGAGTCACCATTTTAAACATTACAACAGGCAGAGTCCCCATTTTACACATTCCGGCAGGCAAAAGTCCCTATTTTACACATTACGGCAGGCAAGAGTCTCCATTTTACACATTACAGCAGGCAAGAGTCCCCATTTTAAATATTACGATAGGCAGAGTCCCTATTTTACACATTAAGGCAGGCAAGAGTCCCCATTTTACACATTATGGCATGCAAAAGTACCCATTTTACACATTACGGCTGGCAAGAGTCCCTATTTTACACATTTTGGCAGGCATGAGTCCCTATTTTGCACATTACAGCAGGCAAAATTCCCCATTTTACAAATTATTGCAGGCTAGTGTCCTCATTTAACACATTACGGCATGCAAGAGTCCCTATTTTACACATTACGACAATCAAGAGTCCCTATTTTACACATTCCGGCAGGCAAGAGTCCCAATTTTACACATTCCGGCAGGCAAGAGTCCCCATTTTACACATTATGGCAGGCAAAAGTCCCCATTTTGCACATTACAACAGGCATGTGTCCCCATTTTACACATTACGGCAGGCAGAGTCCCCATTTTACACATTACGGCAGGCAAGAGTCACGATTTTAAACATTACAACAGGCAGAGTCCCCATTTTACACATTCCGGCAGGCAAAAGTCCCATTTTACACATTACAGCAGGCAAGAGTCCCCATTTTACACATTATGGCAGGCAAGAGTCCCCATTTTAAATATTACGACAGGCAGAGTCCCTATTTTACACATTAAGGCAGGCAAGAGTCCCCATTTTACACATTACGGTAGGCAAAAGTACCCATTTTACACATTACGGCAGGCAAGAGTCCCAATTTTACACATTCCGGAAGGCAAGAGTCCCTATTTTACACATTATGGCAGGCAAGAGTCCACATTTTAAACATTATGGCAGGCAGAATTCCAATTTTACAAATTCCGGCAGGCAAGAGTCCCCATTTTAAACATTACGGCAGGCAAGAGTCCCCATTTTACATATTCCGGCAGGCAAGAGTCCCTATTTTACACATTATGGCAGGCAAGAGTCCCTATTTTACACATTACGGCAGGCAAGTGTCCCTATTTTACACATTCCGACAGGCAATAGTGCCCATTTTAAACATTACGGCAGGCGGAGTCCCTATTTTACACATTACACACACGTGCAAGGTCGAAGATTAACTTGGCTGCTCGCATTGCAGCTCTTTTCACACTGATTCAGACTCCGTCACCCAGCCCACTGGTCAGTGGGGGTCATTCCGAGTTGATCGCTCACTGACGTTTTTCGCAGCGCAGCGATCATTTGAAAAAATGGCAAATCTGCGCACGCACGACGTACAGGTACAACGAGCATTGTGGTTTTGTACAGGTTCTAGTGACGCTTTCAGTCGCACTGGCGGTCACAAGAAGATTGGCAGGAAGTGGGAGATTCTGAGTGTCAATTGACCGTGTTTGGAAAAATGCAAGCATGGCCGGGCGGGTATCTGACGTCATTACCGTGTTACTCATTGCAGCAATCATCGCACAGGATAAGTAACTACAGGGCTGATCTTGTTTTGCACAAAATGTGTTTGCAGGCGCACTGCTGCACAGGCGTTCGCACTCCTGCAAAGTGAAAAAATACTCCACCGTGGGCGGCGACTATGCGTTTACATGGCATCTAAAAACTGCTAGCGAGCGATCAACTCGGAATGAGGGCCAGTGTACACTAGCAATGCAATGGGGTAATTCCATGAAAATTGTCTTTTTATGTAACGTTTGTTACCAGTTTTCATGACAAGCTTTGCAACAAAATGAAATCATATCATGTACCACACAAACAACATTTACTTTGCACAAAATATTCAAAACACATGCTCAAAAAAAAAATATTTCACATTAAATATATTTCAAAATGTAACGTTTGTTACCATGGAATGACCCAATGCTATGACTTCAAGTTTTATTTACTCACATTCCGAGCAAAAATTATGCTTAGTTTTGTCCAAGTAGCATGGGACCTGGTGCACCGAGAGAGGTTATTTGGCACAACGGAAGCCAGAGTAAGAAGGACATCTAGGGGCCGATTCGCTTGTTTTGGGAGTCTAAAAATCCTGTCTAAACAGAACTGTTTAGACGCCCAAACAGTTGTCACAATTCAGTTGATGTTTGGGTGCCATGCACATTGCGCCCAAAAAAGGGTTTATCCGTGTATAATGGCTAAAGCTGTCTAAAGTCCTGTTTTGGGCATCCAAACTCCCGTGCAGACGCCCAAAGTGCCGACTTAGGGCTAATTCAGTAAGGATCGCTGATGCGATCCTTACTGCATTTCCCAGATCTTTGAGTCCTGCGCACACACTGGCCCCGTTCTACGCATGTGCAGAGACTTTCACGGGGAGGGGTGGCCGTGTTGGGGAAAATGGGGCACCTCACCCCCGATTGCCAGAAGTGACGAGGCCAAGGACTGTGTCGCGAGATGCAGTTTTCTTGGCATTGCAAGCCACCCTGCTGAAGCAAACTCAGCCTGCCGTTGCAGATGGACTGTTTATCTGAGGAGATGCAATCGCATCGCAAATACAGGGAGGAGGTTGTATGCACCTCCTCCTGCACTTGCATTGCTGAGGACTGCAGATGCTGCATTTGCAATCCTAAGTGAATTATGCCCTTAGTGCACATTTCCTCTCGCACCTCAGGAGGCTGGGAGAAGTGTCAGCCCCACAGCTACTGGCCGTCTAAACGGAGCAACAATTAAATTGCTCTATTTCTGCAGAGGGGTACACTGGTATTCCACAGGGAATAACATCAGGGTGTAGAGTAGGATCTTGATCCGAAGCACCAACAGGCTAAAAGCTTTGACTGTTCCCAAGATGCTCAGCGCCGCCTCCTCTATAACCCCGCCTCCGTGCACAGGAGCCCAGTTTATAAGTTGGTGCCTGCAGTGCAGGCAGCTAACAGGCAGGGCTGCTCCTGCAGCCCTAAGAAGAGCTATTTTAAAGAAGATAGAAGACTTCAAGGGCTGCAGTAGAGGCACTCTAGTGCTAGATATCATTCTGATATCTCCTGCTGCAGCTCCATAACCTCCCCCAGCGGCGCTGTATAATACCGCGGCCCTGGTTGCCGGATACTTACAGCGGAGGCTCCGGTTCTTCACCCAGGGCACACACACACTAACCGAAGTTCTCCGGGATCGCGTGGCCGCACTCAGGGAGGAGGTAAGATGGTCCCCCAAGGCAACACCAGCTGGAAATCGCGATCCACCGCGGCCATTAGGAGGCGGGCTGCGCGCACTGGCGTTTACACTGTGGCAGTACAGGGACCCCACTAGACCTCCAGGGCAAGGGCACAGGTTGGATTAGACCAGTCTTTTTCAACCAGTGTGCCGTGGCACACTAGTGTGCCGCGACCAGTTGCAAGGTGTGCCGCGGAGCCAGAGCAGCTTCCTGCACCTTCAGAGTGAACTGTTGGCCCAGGCTCTTCTTAGAGGATCAGTCGTGCTCCGGCCGTGATGTATGCCTTGAAGACGCGGCGGTGTGATATCATAGGTCATGGCCGCTGCTTCTCACCACCCAGCCAGCCCACCCACCTGCACACACATCTTCCAGTTCCTGCCTGCATACACAGATTTCCTTGCCCACCCACATCCACACCTGCCCGACCACCTGCTGCTCAGTATTCGCAGCACTCCACTATGAACAACCCCCGCCACTGAGGGACAGGGAGGAGGACAGCTGACCAGTAGGGGCTAATATTTATTTATTTATTTTCTCCTGTGGGGAACAATAGGATTTATGTGGGGAGGATTTATGGATTTATGGGGGGAACAATGTGAATAATTCATGTGGGGAGCAATAGGATTTATGTAGGGAGCAATAGGATTTATGTGGGGAGCAATGTGATTGTTTTTTCTGTGTAGGCCAACGTGTGTGTGGATTTATTTTTACTATGAGGGCCAATGTGTGTTTTTTTGTTTTTATCTGTGGGGAACTGATGGTGTGCCTTGGCAATTTTTAAATATTGTTCGGTGTGCCGCGAGTAAAAAAAGGTTGAAAATCACTGGATTAGACTATAATCAATTTTATTAAGGCCCGCAGCACCCGGTGGTGAAGTCCAGCTCTGACCTGTTGACCCTCCCCCAGCCACTGGGCACCAATTAGAGCAGGCATGTCCAAACTGCGGCCCTCCAGCTGTTGTGAAACTACATATCCCAGCATGCCCTGACACAGTTTTGCTATCAGATAATGCTAAAGCTGTGTCAGGGCATGATGGGATGTGTAGCTGAAGGGCCACAGTTTGGACATGCCTGATTTAGAGTAAATGTTCCCACCCTGGAGCTGCATCTCTCTGTCTCCCTCACTCCCTGCCAGTGTTTGGACGCCATTACACACAGATGTGCTGATTCTGGGACTGCTGGGTGATGCCTCCTCTGTAAAGCCGCCTGCATCATCAGCGCTGTGTATTTACAGGACACTTAAGTATTCTACATGTTGTTCAGGCAGTGTTAGTTAAGAACAAGTGCATACTTCAGGGTTATTTAGTACAAGTACCCTGTGATATTCATCCAGTTTTTACTGTGCATTGATATATCTGTTTATATACATAGCTTTACTAGAATAGCATTGCTAGTCCAGTGCAGATTTATTGTTTGTCATAATTCCTGCATTGTACATGTGACTGTGTGTGTGTGCATATAGCTGCTGGGTGATTTCTACTCCGTGTATCCAGGGTCGGACTGGCCCACAGGGGAACAGGGGAAACCACCAGTGGGCTCCACTGCTTGTGTGCCCTCATCCTCCTCTAGGGATCAGGTTCCAGACTCTATCCTAGTGCACTTGAATTATGCATTATACTTATGTTACATTATACTTCACAAGAATATGGTTTATTATATATTTATTTATCAAGGGGAACAGAACATGTACTCTGTAATGGTTAGCCAAACCTTTGTGGTGGTTGGTCATGCCCCAGTGGAGCCTGGCCACACCCTTAAGCATGGCCCCTACATCAGCATCCCCCTGGTGGGCCCTTCATGCCCCAGTCCGACACTGCGTGTATATCATTCCTACTGCTATCCCTATATTCTGTAACCTGAGGGGGCTCCGTGCATCAGGGTTATTAGATAATATAAGTATTTCACAAGATATACGTATTTTGTATTTTTTTTCTGTGTTTTTCAGTCACATTTCTCTGACGTCCTAGTGGATGCTGGGAACTCCGTAAGGACCATGGGGAATAGCGGCTCCGCAGGAGACAGGGCACATCTAAAGAAAGCTTTAGGATCACCTGGTGTGCACTGGCTCCTCCCCCTATGACCCTCCTCCAAGCCTCAGTTAGATTTTCTGTGCCCGACGAGAAGGGTGCACACTAGGGGCTCTCCTGAGCTCTTTGTGAAAGTTTTAGTTTAGGTTTATTATTTTCAGTGAGACCTGCTGGCAACAGGCTCACTGCATCGAGGGACTAAGGGGAGAAGAAGCGAACTCACCTGCGTGCAGAGTGGATTGGGCTTCTTAGGCTACTGGACATTAGCTCCAGAGGGACGATCACAGGTTCAGCCTGGATGGGTCACCGGAGCCGCGCCGCCGGCCCCCTTACAGAGCCAGAAGAGCGAAGAGGTCCGGAAAAATCGGCGGCAGAAGACTTTCCTGTCTTCAGATAAAGGTAGGCGCACAGCACCGCAGCTGTGCGCCATTGCTCTCAGCACACTTCACACTCCGGTCACTGAGGGTGCAGGGCGCTGGGGGGGCAGCGCCCTGAGACGCAATAAATCGATAGAAAACCTTTTATGGCTAAAATAAATGCATCACATATAACTCCTGGGCTATATGGATGCATTTAACCCCTGCCAAAACATACAAGAAAACGGATGATAAGGACGCCGAGAAAGGGGCGGAGCCTATCTCCTCAGCACACTGGCGCCATTTTCCCTCACAGCTCAGTTGGAGGGAAGCTCCCTGGCTCTCCCCTGCAGTCACTACACTACAGAAAGGGGTTAAAAAAGAGAGGGGGGCACAAATTAGGCGCAGTATAAACAATACAGCAGCTATAAAGGGAAAAACACTTATATAAGGTTATCCCTGTATATATATAGCGCTCTGGTGTGTGCTGGCAAACTCTCCCTCTGTCTCCCCAAAGGGCTAGTGGGGTCCTGTCCTCTATCAGAGCATTCCCTGTGTGTGTGCTGTATGTCGGTACGTTTGTGTCGACATGTATGAGGAGAAAAATGATGAGGAGACGGAGTAGAGTGTCTGTAATAGTGTTGTCACCCCCTGGGGGGTCGACACCTGAGTGGATGTACTGTTGAAATTGCGTGACAGTGTCAGCTTTGTATAAAAGACAGTGGTTGACATGAGACAGCCGGCTACTCAGCTTGTGCATGTCCAGACGTCTCATACAGGGGCTCTAAAGCGCCCGTTACCTCAGATACAGACGCCGACACGGATACTGACTCCTGTGTCGACGGTGAAGAGACAACCGTGATTTCCAATAGGGCCACACATTGCATGATTGAGGCAATGGAAAAAGTTTACACTCTTCTGATAATATAAATACCACCAAAAAAAGGGGTATTATGTTTGGTGAGGAAAAACTTCCTGTAGTTTTCCTGAATCTGATAAATAAAATGAGGTGTGTGATGATGCGTGGGTTTCCCCCCGATAACAATTGATAATTTCTAAAAAGTTATTGGCAGTATACCTTTTCCCGCCAGAGGTTAGGGTGCGTTGGGAAACACCCCCTAGGGGGGATAAGGCGCTCACACGCTTGTAAGAACAAGGGCTCTACCCTCTCTGGAGATGGCCGCCCTTAGGGATCCTGCTGATAGAAAGCAGGAGGGTATCCTAAAATGTATTTACACACATACTGGTGTTATACTGCGAACAGCAATCGCCTCAGCCTGGATGTGCAGTGCTGGGTTGGCGTGGTCAGATTCCCTGACTGGAAATTTGATATCCTAGATAAGGACAGTATATTATTGCCTATAGAGCAATTAAAAGATGCATTTCTATATATGCATGATGCACAGCGGAATATTTGCCGACTGGCATCAAGTATAAGTGCGTTGTCCAATTATACCAGTAAAGTGGTCAGGTGATGCGGATTCCAAACGGCATTTGGAAGTATTGCCTTAACAAAAAAGGGGATGTACCCCAGGTCGCCTCTCAAAATAAGACGCCGTATTATCAGGCGCAGTCCTGGTTGGCAAGCGGACAAAAGGGTTCCTCTTTTCTGCTCGTGACAGAGGGAGAGGAAAATGGCTGCAGAGATCAGCCAGTTCCAAGGAACAGAAACTCTTTTCCGCCTCTGCCAAGCCCTCAGTATGACGCTAGGGCTTTACAAGTTCAGGCACGGTGGGGTCCCGTTCTCAATGAATTTCAGTGCGCAGTGGGCTCACTCGCAAGTAGACCCCTGGATCCTTCAGGTAATATTTCAGGGGTACAAATTGGAATTCGAGACGTATCCCCCTCGCCGTTTCCAAAGGTCTGTTTTACCGACGTCTCCCGCTGACAGGGAGGCAGTTTTGGAAACCATTCACAAGCTGTATTCCCAGCAGGTGATAATCAAGATACCCCTCCTGCAACAGGGAACGGGGTATTATTCCACACTATTGTGGTACCGAAGCCAGACGGCTCGGTGAGACCAATTTTAAAATCTAAAATCTAAAATCTTTGAACACTTGCATACAGAGGTTCAAATTCAAAATTGAGTCACTCAGAGCAGTGATTGCAAACCTGGAAGAAGGGGACTACATGATGTCTCGGGACATCAAGGATGCTTACCTTCATGTCAAAATTTACCCTTCTCACCAAGGGTATTTCAGGTTATGGTACAGAACTGTCACTATCAGTTCGGACGCTGCCGTAGGGATGGTCCACGGCACCCCGGGTCTTTACCAAGGTAATGGCCGAAATGATATCCCTTCGAAGGAAGGAAATTTTAGTTATCCCTTACTTGGACGATTCCCTGATAAGGGTAAGATCCAGGGAACACTTGGAAGTCGGTGTAGCACTATCTCAGGTAGTGTTGCGGCAGCACGATTGGATTCTCAATATTCCAAAATCGCAGCTGGTTCCGACGACTTGTCTTCTGTTCCTAGGGATGATCCTGGACACAGTCCAGAAAGAAGGTGTTTCTCCCGGAGGAGAAAGCCAGGGAGTTATCCGAGCTAGTCAGGAACCTCCTAAAACCGAACCAAGTCTCAGTGCATCAATGCACAAGGGTTCTGGGTAAAAATGGTGGCTTCCTACGAAGCAATCCCATTCGGCAGATTCCACGCAAGACTTTCCAGTGGAACCTACTGGACAAATGGTCCGGGTCGCATCTTCAGATGCTTCAGCGGATAACCCTGTCACCGGGGACAAGGGTATCCCTCCTGTGGTGGTTGCAGAGTGCTCATCTTCTAGAGGGCCGCAGATTCGGCATTCGGGACTGGGTCCTGGTGGCCACGGATGCCAGCCTGCGAGGCTGGGGAGCAGTCACACAGGGAAGGAATTTCCAGGGCTTATGGTCAAGCCTGGAGACATCTCTTCATATAAACATTCTGGAACTAAGGGCCATTTACAATGCCCTAAGTCAAGCGAAACCCCTGCTTCAGGGTCAGGCGGTATTGATCCAATCGGACAACATCACGTCAGTCGCCCACGTAAACAGACAGGGCGGCACGGGAAGCAGGGGGGCAATGGCAGAAGCTGCAAGGATTCTTCGCTGGGCGGAAGATCATGTGATAGCACTGTCAGCAGTGTTCATTCCGGAAGTGGACAACTGGGAAGCAGACTTCCTCAGCAGACACGATCTACACCCGGGAGAGTGGGGACTTCATCCAGAAGTCTTCCACATGATTGTGAACCGTTGGGAAAAACCAAAGGTGGATATGATGGCGTCCCGCCTCAACAAAAAACTGGACAGGTATTGCGCCAGGTCAAGAGACCCTCAGGCAATAGCTGTGGACGCTCTGGTAACACCGTGGGTGTTCCAGTCAGTGTATGTGTTCCCTCCTCTGCCTCTCATACCAAAAGTACTGAGAATTATACGGCAAAGGGGAGTAAGAACGATACTCGTGGCTCCGGATTGGCCAAGAAGAACTTGGTATCCGGAACTTCAAGAGATGCTCACGGACGAACCGTGGCCTCTACCTCTAAGAAAGGACCTGCTCCAGCAGGGGCCTTGTTTGTTCCAAGACTTACCGCGGCTGCGTTTGACGGCTTGGTGGTTGAACGCCGGATCCTGAAGGAAAAAGGCATTCCAGATGAAGTCATCCCTACCCTGGTCAAGGCCAGGAAGGACGTAACCGCAAAACATTATCACCGCATTTGGCGAAAATATGTTGCGTGGTGGGAGGCCAAGAAGGCCCCTACAGAGAAATTTCAACTGGGTCGTTTCCTCCATTTCCTGCAAACAGGACTGTCTATGGGCCTAAAATTAGGGTCCATTAAGGTTCAATTTTCGGCCCTGTCGATTTTCTTCCAAAAGGAACTGGCTTCAGTGCCTGAAGTTCAGACATTTGTAAAAGGGGTACTGCATATACAGCCTCCATTTGTGCCTCCAGTGGCACCTTGGGATCTCAATGTTGTGTTGAGTTTCCTAAAGTCACATTGGTTTGAACCACTCACCACTGTGGACTTAAAATATCTCACATGGAAGGTGACGATGCTGTTAGCCCTGGCTTCAGCCAGGCGTGTGTCAGAATTGGCGGCTTTATCATATAAAAGCCCTTATTTAATATTTCATTCTGACAGGGCAGAATTGAGGACTTGTCCTCAATTTCTACCTAAGGTGGTTTCTGCATTTCACATGAAGCAACCTATTGTGGTACCTGCGGCTACTAAGGACTTGGAGGATTCCAAGTTGCTTGACGTGGTCAGGGCCCTGTAAATATATGTTTCCAGGACGGCTGGAGTCAGAAAATCTGACTCGCTGTTTATCCTGTATGCACCCAACAAACTGGGTGCTCCTGCTTCTAAGCAGACGATTGCTCGTTGGATTTGTAGTACAATTCAGCTTGCACATTCTGTGGCTGGCCTGCCACAGCCAAAAATCTTAAAATGCCCACTCCACAAGGAAGGTGGGTTCATCTTGGGCAGCTGCCCGAGGGGTCTCGGCTTTACAACTTTGCCGAGCAGTTACTTGGTCAGGAGCAAATACGTTTGTAAAATTCTACAAATTTGATACCCTGGCTGAGGAGGACCTGGAGTTCTCTCATTCGGTGCTGCAGAGTCATCCGCACTCTCCCGCCCGTTTGGGAGCTTTGGTATAATCCCCATGGTCCTTACGGAGTTCCCAGCATCCACTAGGACGTCAGAGAAAATAAGAATTTACTTACCGATAATTCTATTTCTCGTAGTCCGTAGTGGATGCTGGGCGCCCATCCCAAGTGCGGATTGTCTGCAATACTGGTACATAATTATTGTTACCAAAAAATTCGGGTTATTGTTGTAGTGAGCCATCTTTTATAGAGGCTTCTCTATTATCATGCTGTTAACTGGGTTCAGATCACAAGTTGTACAGTGTGATTGGTGTGGCTGGTATGAGTCTTACCCGGGATTCAAAATCCTTCCTTATTGTGTACGCTCGTCCGGGCACAGTATCCTAACTGAGGCTTGGAGGAGGGTCATAGGGGGAGGAGCCAGTGCACACCAGGTGATCCTAAGGCTTTCTTTAGATGTGCCCTGTCTCCTGCGGAGCCGCTATTCCCCATGGTCCTTACGGAGTTCCCAGCATCCACTACGGACTACGAGAAATAGAATTATCGGTAAGTAAATTCTTATTTTTACCGCAGAAATCCTCTGTTTGTGCTGTCACACTGCACAGGGGGTTTGTGTTAGGTATTATATCTGCTGATATTGTACTGCGTCGCCCGTGGTTTACGCATTCATATCATATCAGCTACAGGGGGCGATGGGTCTGGGGCTGATTCCTCTGTGCACAATTATGATATCTCAGATGCATTTGAGGCTAACATAGCTGCGGAGGGTTCAGAGTCTAGGGGTTCTGTACCCCCCAGTCAGTTGGTTACAACTTACAAGGGGGGCACATCAGGGCCTGCCTTGGTCTGCCTTTTCTAATTTACTGACTACGCTGGTAACTAGACTTGCGCCCCCTATGGGACCTACTGTGCCTTATCAGCCTTATATGGCCCTGCGATTAATCCGCCATGGACAGATGCTCTGTCCACTCAGTTACAACACTTGAATAACTCTTTAGAAAAACATATTTCTGACCCTCGCCCGCCTAAGACTAAACCTAAGAAGTTCTCTAAGCGGGCTGTTACTTCCTCTCAATCCACGCATGGCCGGAGACTCTTTCGATGAAGAGGGCGTGTATACTGACCCCACAGACTCTGATCATGACGTTTCTGATGGAGAATCTGTTTCATAGGTGGATGTTCCTGATCTATTTGAGGCTATCAGGCTCATTCTTCATGATCCTGAGCCTGCTACTACATCTAAGAAACCGGACAGGTTCAAACGTCAGAAGGTTACTAAATTGGTTTTACCTCATTCTGACCACTTGGTTGACATAAGTCAGGAATCCTGGGAGAACCCTTGAAAGAAATTCACCCCGCACAAGAAGATGCTAGCCCGCTATCCCGTGGCGGCAGAATTTAATAAAATTGGGGAACGCCACCGCCGGTGGATTCACAAATCACTCGGCTGGTGGTGCCATCTGCTCTGCCTGTCACTACCGTCACCTCTCTCAAGAAGCCGACAGATAAGCGTGTGGAGGGCTGCTTAAAAGCTATCTCTACCCTTGCAGGGGCTACGCAGAGGCCCACCATTGCGGCTACTTGGGCCGCAGAAGCTATTGAGGCGTGGGCTCAGGAAATAGAGGCAGAATTTCTGTCCAATTTTTCTGAACATGCCAGACAATGTCTCTCTTATATTGTCACGGAATCTCATTACATTAAAGAAGCAGCTTCAGATGCAGGTGTTCTGGCGGGCAAGGCTGCTACGACATCAATTTTGGCTCGCCGTATTCTCTGGTTGCGGTCCTGGTCGGTGGACTTGGATTCTGTGAAAACCCTGGAGGTGCTCCCGTTTAAAGGAAACATCCTCCTTGGTGAGTATCTCAACAAGATTGTCGCTGACTTGGCGTCTGCTAAGACTGCATGTCTACCTAGTACTACTCCTTCGGTCCCGAAGGCTAAGAGTGCTTCCTTTCATTCCTTTCGCCCTCCGGGTAAAACAAAGGGTCAGGCATACCCGAAACAGTCTCGCACTTCCAAAACCACCAAGCCCAAGCCTAAACGTGCCTGGGCTGCCCGTCAGCCGGCTTCCAAATCTAACAAGTCTGCGGCATGATGGGGTGGGCCTCCCCCTAGGGGATCCCAGGCTGGAAGGCCAACTTCTACAGTTCACCCAGGTATGGTTGAAGACCACTTCAGACGCTTGGGTACGGGAAGTCGTCACTCACGGATATGCTATATCCTTCAAGACACGTCCCCCTCCTCGCTGTTGCCTGACGGACATCACTTAGTAGTGCCGGTGCCTCTGGCTCAGAGGGGCAGGGGGTACTATTCAACACTGTTCCTAGTCCCCAAACCGAATGGTTCTTCCCGGCCCAGTCTCAACCTCAAATCTTTGAAGTTTGTGAGGGTCTACAAGTTTTTTATGGAGACCCTTCGCTCTATTGTCCTGGCTTTGGAACCAGGGGACTATATGGTATCCCTGGATATACAGGATGCTTACCTGCATATCCCTATTTCCATGTCACATCAGCAATACCTGTGGTTTGCTATTGGCAATCTCCATTACCAATTCCGGGCCTTACCATTTGGTCTGACCACGGCTTTGCAAATTTTCACCAAGATCACTCATGGCAGTTATGACGGCTTCACTCCGCCGTCGGGGCATCAGGATCCTGCCGTATCTGGAAAACCTGCTGATCCTGGCCAATTCTCCAGAAGTTCTCCTCCATCATTTGGATCTGACGGTCCAGTTTCTGCAAGCCCACAGGTGGCTCATCAACTGGAAGAAATCATCCCTGGTCCCTGCCCAGAGCATGGTGTATCTGGGAGCATTGCTGGACACACACAACCAGAGGTTGTTTTTGTCGCAGGAGAAAGTCCTGAAGCTTCAGGACAAAATACAACAATTGAGCAGTGGTTGTCCCTTCTGGATCTCCAACTGGGTTCTTCTGATGATCGATGCCAGTCTGAGGGGTTGGGGCGCGGTGTTGGAGCAACACTCTCTTCAGGGTCGGTGGACCAGGAAGGAGTCTCTCCTCCCGATAAACATTCTGGAATTGCGGGCAGTGTTCAATGCTCTGAAACTGAAACTGGTCCAGCATCTGGTACTGAACAGGCCTGTTCAAGTTCAGTCAGACAACGCCACCATGGTGGCATACAAAAATCATCAAGGCGGCACTCAAAGCCGCATGGCAATGATGGAAGTATCAAAGATTCTTCAATGGGCGGAACGCCATCTGCCAGCCATATCGGCAGTGTTCAATCCGTGGGTCCTCAACTGGGAAGTGGACTTCCTCAGTTGTCAGGATGTACACGCCAGAGAGTGGAGCCTTCATCCAGAAGTATTTAAACTCCTCGTGGACAAGTGGGGCCTACCAAATCGTTTCGACACAATCACAAGGTTCCGTTCTTCAGAGCAAGGACAAGGGATCCTCAAGCAGCGTTCGTGGATGAACTGTCAATTCCATGGAACTTTCGGCTGCCGTACGTGTTTCCTTCATGTCACTCCTGCCCAGGGTAATAAGGAAGTTCAAGCAAGAAGTAGGAATCCTACTTCTGGTCGCTCCAGCGTGGCCCAGACGGCATTGGTTCTCAGAATTACAGGGTCTCTCGATAGAGCGTCCTCTTCTACTTCCTCAGTGTCCCGACCTCCTCGTTCATGGCCCCTGTGTTTACCAGGATTTGGCCTGACTGGCTTTGACAGCATGGCTCTTGAAGCTTCCGTACTGACGGCCAAAGGAGTTTCTGAGGAAGTCATTCACACTATGTTGAAGGCCCGTAAGCCGGCTTCTGCTCGAATTTACCATAGGGTCTGGAATTCTTACTTTGCTTGGTGCGCATCTAACAATCATGACGTTTACAAGTTTAGTACGGCCAAACTTTTGGCCTTCCTACAACAGGGCCTGGACTTGGGCCTTCGTCTGGCCTCCCTCTAGGTTCATATTTCTGCCTTGTCAGTATAGTTTCAGAGGAAAATTGTGACTCTGCCTGATGTTCATACATTCACTCAGGGAGTTTTATGGATTCAACCTCCCTATGTCCCACCTGTGGCTCCTTGGGATTTGTCGGTGGTTCTGGAGGCTTTGCAAGAGTCTCTGTTTGAACCTCTTGAATCTGCGGACCTTAAGTGGCTTTCCCTCATGGTCTTGTTTCTGCTGGCTATTGCCTCTGCTAGATGGGTATCAGATTTGGGTGCCTTGTCTTGTAGGTCCCCCTATCTGATTTTTCACCGTGACCGGCCGGATCTTCAAATGCGCCCTGGTTATCTACTTAAGGTGGTGTCTTCTTTCCACCTTGACCAAGAGATTGTGGTTCTGGACTTTGTCTCTCCGGATTTATCCTCCAAAGAGTGGTCTTTGGGTGTGGTATGGGCGCTCCGTATCTATGTGAAGAGGACAGCTTACATTAGGAAGTATTATTCTCTCTTTGTACTGTTTGGTTTTTACAAACGTAGCTGGCCTGCTAACAAGCAGACCTTGGCCAGATGGATTAGAATGGTGATTGCACATGCTTATGTACAGGCTGGCCTTCCAGCTCTTGCTACCATCAAAGCCCATTCTACTCAGTCTGTTGAACCTTCTTGGGCGGCCCTCCGTGGTGCGACCCTTGAACAATTGTGCAAGGCGGCTACGTGGTCCTCAGTGAACATGTTCATAAGGTTCTATTCCTTCGATACTTCCGCCTCCCAGGATGCTTCCTTTGGACGTTGGGTTCTTGTGCCCGCTACATTGCATCCCCTCCCATAAGGAACTGCTTTAGGACATCCCCGATGTTATTCCCTGTGAAATACCAGTGTACCCCGCAGCAGAAAAGGAGATTTATGGTAAGAATTTACCCTTGTTAAATCACTTTCTGCGATGTACACTGGATTCCGCAGGTGGCCCACTCTGACGCACTTAGCTTCTTTGGGTTGGTATGGCATTAGCCGCTGATACCTTCTCCTGTCGTGAGAGTGTGGTGTACGTGGCTACTAACTATTGTCGTCTCTTTTACCTGCTACTGCATTGGATTGGTTAACAAAACTGGGCTCATGTGCATGGAGGCGGGGTTACAGAGGAGGCGGCATTGAGCATCTTGGGAACAGTCAAAGCTATTAGCCTGTTGGTGCCACGGATCAAGATCCTACTCTACACCCCGATGTTATTCCCTGTGGAATCCAGTGTACCTCGCAGAAAGAGATTTAACAAGGGTAAGTTCTTACAATAAATCTCCTAGTGGTAGCTGCGGTGTAAAACAATTGAATCTGCCCCCTATAGGTTTGCCAGAAAGACTCAATGACTGATGACTTCATTTTGGGCAGAGCTAAAATAGCACTTGTTCTGGGGTTGCAACCATTGGGGGTGATTCCGAGTTGTTCGCTCGCTAGCTGCTTTTAGCAGCATTGCACACGCTAAGCCGCCGCCTACTGGGAGTGTATCTTAAAACATAGCAGAACTGCGAACGAAAGCTTCGCTAATTTTCTCGTAACGATTTCCCCGCAGTTTCTGAGTAGCTCCAGACTTACTCAGCCATTGCTACCAGCTCAGTCCTTTTCGTTCCTGGTTTGACGTCACAAACACACCCAGCGTTTGCCCAGACACTCCCCCATTTCTCCAGCCACTCCTGCATTTTGCAACTCGAACGCCTGCATTTTTCCGCACACTCCCATAAAACGACCAGTTTCCGCCCAGAAACACCCACTTCCTGTCAATCACACTACGATCAGCACAGCGATGAAAAAGCTTTGTTATGCCGTGAGTAAAATACCTAACTTTTGTGTAAAATAACTAAGCGCATGCGCTCTGCGAACCTTGCGCATGCGCAGTAAGCGACTAATCGCAGTATAGCGAAAATCGGCAATGAGCGAACAACTCGGAATGACCCCCATTAAGTGGAGCAACAATTTCTTACATGGGTTTATTTTCTTCATTATTTAAACTTTATTATTTTGAAAAATAATTTTAGTACTTTAATTTTAACTGATTGGTGGACTGGTAACTAGTTCATATATAATCATCTAAGTGATGAAACAACATAACAGTAATGTCAGCGCCGGCGGCTGTGCATGGCCGAACAGAGCAACACTTGAATTGCTTCATCGGGCCCTATCTAGTAGCCGCCAGTGAACAAAACACATAGGGGTAAATTTACTAAGATTCGTATTTTCCAGATTCAGGTCAAAGTTCAATCACGAATGACATCGAAAGTGTAAAACTGCAACTTTTTGAATTGATTACGACTAATTTACTAAGCTGTCGTATTCGGGTTTTTCTTTTGTTCCGATGTCGATGTCATTCGTGGTTTTTTTTCTATTTTTACGGCAGTGATTAGCAAAACACTGCCGACTTTTTTTTACAATCAATCTCGGCCGGATCTGTGTGATCCGTGCTGGGGTTTATTTATTTTTTTTTTTTAATTAAACACTGTAAAATAATAAAAAAAAATGCGTGGGGTCCCCCCTCCTAAGCATAACCAGCCTCGGGCTCTTTGAGCCGATCCTGGTTGCAAAAATATGTGGAAAAAAATGACAGGGGTTCCCCCATATTTAAGCAACCAGCATCGGGCTCTGCGCCTGGTCCTGGTCCCAAAAATACGGGGGACAAAAAGAGTAGGGGTCCCCCGTATTTTTAAAACCAGCACCGGGCTCCACTAGCTGGACAGATAATGCCACAGCCGGGGGTCACTTTTATATAGTGCCCTGCGGCCGTGGCATCAAAAATCCAACTAGTCACCCCTGGCCGGGGTACCCTGGGGGAGTGGGGACCCCTTCAATCAAGGGGTCCCCCCCCCCCAGCCACCCAAGGGCCAGGGGTGAAGCCCGAGGCTGTCCCCCCCCATCCAATGGGCTGCGGATGGGGAGGCTGATAGCCTTTGTTGTAAAAGAAAAGATATTGTTTTTAGTAGCAGTACTACAAGGCCCAGCAAGCCTCCCCCGCATGCTGGTACTTGGAGAACCACAAGTACCAGCATGCGACGGAAAAACGGGCCCGCTGGTACCTGTAGTACTACTACTAAAAAAATACCCAAAAAAAGACAAGACACACACACCGTGAAAGTATAATTTTATTACATACATACACACATACATACATACTTACCTTAAGTTCCCACGCAGGTCGGTCCT
>NW_026969300.1:0-45810 GCF_028390025.1 Pseudophryne corroboree
ATGCCACAAAACGGTTGAAGCTCCTGTTCAAAAATGATGCTCCGAAATCAACTTCTGTCACCTCAGTGATACATTTTGGGATAGTACCTAAAGTTTAAAGCAGAAATTGGGGCACTTTTGAAATTTTCATTTTTGACCAAAATCGACAGGTCCCGGGGCTTAGGGAATTTCTCATATGCCACAAAACGGTAGAAGCTCCTGTTCAAAAATGATGCTCCGAAATCAACATCTGTCACCTTAGTGATACATTTTGGGATAGTACCTAAAGTTTAAAGCAGAAATTGGGGCACTTTTGAAATTTTCATTTTTGACCAAAATCGACAGGTCCGGGGCTTAGGGAATTTCTCATATGCCACAAAACGGTAGAAGCTCCTGTTCAAAAATGATGCTCCGAAATCAACTTCTGTCACCTCAGTGATACATTTTGGGATAGTACCTAAAGTTTAAAGCAGAAATTGGGGCACTTTTGAAATTTTCATTTTTGACCAAAATCGACAGGTCCGGGGCTTAGGGAATTTCTCATATGCCACAAAACGGTAGAAGCTCCTGTTCAAAAATGATGCTCCGAAATCAACTTCTGTCACCTCAGTGATACATTTTGGGATAGTACCTAAAGTTTAAAGCAGAAATTGGGGCACTTTTGAAATTTCATTTTTGACCAAAATCGACAGGTCCGGGGCTTAGGGAATTTCTCATATGCCACAAAACGGTAGAAGCTCCTGTTCAAAAATGATGCTCCGAAATCAACTTCTGTCACCTCAGTGATACATTTTGGGATAGTACCTAAAGTTTAAAGCAGAAATTGGGGCACTTTTGAAATTTTCATTTTTGACCAAAATCGACAGGTCCGGGGCTTAGGGAATTTCTCATATGCAACAAAACGGTAGAAGCTCCTGTTCAAAAATGATGCTCCGAAATCAACTTCTGTCACCTCAGTGATACATTTTGGGATAGTACTTAAAGTTTAAAGCAGAAATTGGGGCACTTTTGAAATTTTCATTTTTGACCAAAATCGACAGGTCCGGGGCTTAGGGAATTTCTCATATGCCACAAAACGGTTGAAGCTCCTGTTCAAAAATGATGCTCCGAAATCAACTTCTGTCACCTCAGTGATACATTTTGGGATAGTACCTAAAGTTTAAAGCAGAAATTGGGGCACTTTTGAAATTTTCATTTTTGACCAAAATCGACAGGTCCGGGGCTTAGGGAATTTCTCATATGCCACAAAACGGTAGAAGCTCCTGTTCAAAAATGATGCTCCGAAATCAACTTCTGTCACCTCAGTGATACATTTTGGGATAGTACCTAAAGTTTAAAGCAGAAATTGGGGCACTTTTGAAATTTTCATTTTTGACCAAAATCGACAGGTCCGGGGCTTAGGGAATTTCTCATATTCCACAAAACGGTAGAAGCTCCTGTTCAAAAATGATGCTCCGAAATCAACTTCTGTCACCTCAGTGATACATTTTGGGATAGTACCTAAAGTTTAAAGCAGAAATTGGGGCACTTTTGAAATTTTCATTTTTGACCAAAATCGACAGGTCCGGGGCTTAGGGAATTTCTCATATGCCACAAAACGGTTGAAGCTCCTGTTCAAAAATGATGCTCCGAAATCAACTTCTGTCACCTCAGTGATACATTTTGGGATAGTACCTAAAGTTTAAAGCAGAAATTGGGGCACTTTTGAAATTTTCATTTTTGACCAAAATCGACAGGTCCGGGGCTTAGGGAATTTCTCATATGCCACAAAACGGTTGAAGCTCCTGTTCAAAAATGATGCTCCGAAATCAACTTCTGTCACCTCAGTGATACATTTTGGGATAGTACCTAAAGTTTAAAGCAGAAATTGGGGCACTTTTGAAATTTTCATTTTTGACCAAAATCGACAGGTCCGGGGCTTAGGGAATTTCTCATATGCCACAAAACGGTAGAAGCTCCTGTTCAAAAATGATGCTCCGAAATCAACTTCTGTCACCTCAGTGATACATTTTGGGATAGTACCTAAAGTTTAAAGCAGAAATTGGGGCACTTTTGAAATTTTCATTTTTGACCAAAATCGACAGGTCCGGGGCTTAGGGAATTTCTCATATGCCACAAAACGGTTGAAGCTCCTGTTCAAAAATGATGCTCCGAAATCAACTTCTGTCACCTCAGTGATACATTTTGGGATAGTACCTAAAGTTTAAAGCAGAAATTGGGGCACTTTTGAAATTTTCATTTTTGACCAAAATCGACAGGTCCGGGGCTTAGGGAATTTCTCATATGCCACAAAACGGTTGAAGCTCCTGTTCAAAAATGATGCTCCGAAATCAACTTCTGTCACTTCAGTGATACATTTTGGGATAGTACCTAAAGTTTAAAGCAGAAATTGGGGCACTTTTGAAATTTTCATTTTTGACCAAAATCGACAGGTCCGGGGCTTAGGGAATTTCTTATATGCCACAAAACGGTAGAAGCTCCTGTTAAAAAATGATGCTCCGAAATCAACAACTGTCACCTCAGTGATACATTTTGGGATAGTACCTAAAGTTTAAAGCAGAAATTGGGGCACTTTTGAAATTTTCATTTTTGACCAAAATCGACAGGTCCGGGGCTTAGGGAATTTCTCATATGCCACAAAACGGTAGAAGCTCCTGTTCAAAAATGATGCTCCGAAATCAACTTCTGTCACCTCAGTGATACATTTTGGGATAGTACCTAAAGTTTAAAGCAGAAATTGGGGCACTTTTGAAATTTTCATTTTTGACCAAAATCGACAGGTCCGGGGCTTAGGGAATTTCTCATATGCCACAAAACGGTAGAAGCTCCTGTTCAAAAATGATGCTCCGAAATCAACAACTGTCACCTCAGTGATACATTTTGGGATAGTACCTAAAGTTTAAAGCAGAAATTGGGGCACTTTTGAAATTTTCATTTTTGACCAAAATCGACAGGTCCGGGGCTTAGGGAATTTCTCATATGCCACAAAACGGTTGAAGCTCCTGTTCAAAAATGATGCTCCGAAATCAACTTCTGTCACCTCAGTGATACATTTTGGGATAGTACCTAAAGTTTAAAGCAGAAATTGGGGCACTTTTGAAATTTTCATTTTTGACCAAAATCGACAGGTCCGGGGCTTAGGGAATTTCTCATATGCAACAAAACGGTAGAAGCTCCTGTTCAAAAATGATGCTCCGAAATCAACTTCTGTCACCTCAGTGATACATTTTGGGATAGTACTTAAAGTTTAAAGCAGAAATTGGGGCACTTTTGAAATTTTCATTTTTGACCAAAATCGACAGGTCCGGGGCTTAGGGAATTTCTCATATGCCACAAAACGGTTGAAGCTCCTGTTCAAAAATGATGCTCCGAAATCAACTTCTGTCACCTCAGTGATACATTTTGGGATAGTACCTAAAGTTTAAAGCAGAAATTGGGGCACTTTTGAAATTTTCATTTTTGACCAAAATCGACAGGTCCGGGGCTTAGGGAATTTCTCATATGCCACAAAACGGTAGAAGCTCCTGTTCAAAAATGATGCTCCGAAATCAACTTCTGTTACCTCAGTGATACATTTTGGGATAGTACCTAAAGTTTAAAGCAGAAATTGGGGCACTTTTGAAATTTTCATTTTTGACCAAAATCGACAGGTCCGGGGCTTAGGGAATTTCTCATATGCCACAAAACGGTAGAAGCTCCTGTTCAAAAATGATGCTCCGAAATCAACTTCTGTCACCTCAGTGATACATTTTGGGATAGTACCTAAAGTTTAAAGCAGAAATTGGGGCACTTTTGAAATTTTCATTTTTGACCAAAATCGACAGGTCCGGGGCTTAGGGAATTTCTCATATGCCACAAAACGGTAGAAGCTCCTGTTCAAAAATGATGCTCCGAAATCAACTTCTGTCACCTCAGTGATACATTTTGGGATAGTACCTAAAGTTTAAAGCAGAAATTGGGGCACTTTTGAAATTTTCATTTTTGACCAAAATCGACAGGTCCGGGGCTTAGGGAATTTCTCATATGCCACAAAACGGTTGAAGCTCCTGTTCAAAAATGATGCTCCGAAATCAACTTCTGTCACCTCAGTGATACATTTTGGGATAGTACCTAAAGTTTAAAGCAGAAATTGGGGCACTTTTGAAATTTTCATTTTTGACCAAAATCGACAGGTCCGGGGCTTAGGGAATTTCTCATATGCCACAAAACGGTTGAAGCTCCTGTTCAAAAATGATGCTCCGAAATCAACTTCTGTCACTTCAGTGATACATTTTGGGATAGTACCTAAAGTTTAAAGCAGAAATTGGGGCACTTTTGAAATTTTCATTTTTGACCAAAATCAACAGGTCCGGGGCTTAGGGAATTTCTTATATGCCACAAAACGGTAGAAGCTCCTGTTAAAAAATGATGCTCCGAAATCAACAACTGTCACCTCAGTGATACATTTTGGGATAGTACCTAAAGTTTAAAGCAGAAATTGGGGCACTTTTGAAATTTTCATTTTTGACCAAAATCGACAGGTCCGGGGCTTAGGGAATTTCTCATATGCCACAAAACGGTAGAAGCTCCTGTTCAAAAATGATGCTCCGAAATCAACTTCTGTCACCTCAGTGATACATTTTGGGATAGTACCTAAAGTTTAAAGCAGAAATTGGGGCACTTTTGAAATTTTCATTTTTGACCAAAATCGACAGGTCCGGGGCTTAGGGAATTTCTCATATGCCACAAAACGGTAGAAGCTCCTGTTCAAAAATGATGCTCCGAAATCAACAACTGTCACCTCAGTGATACATTTTGGGATAGTACCTAAAGTTTAAAGCAGAAATTGGGGCACTTTTGAAATTTTCATTTTTGACCAAAATCGACAGGTCCGGGGCTTAGGGAATTTCTCATATGCCACAAAACGGTTGAAGCTCCTGTTCAAAAATGATGCTCCGAAATCAACTTCTGTCACCTCAGTGATACATTTTGGGATAGTACCTAAAGTTTAAAGCAGAAATTGGGGCACTTTTGAAATTTTCATTTTTGACCAAAATCGACAGGTCCGGGGCTTAGGGAATTTCTCATATGCCACAAAACGGTTGAAGCTCCTGTTCAAAAATGATGCTCCGAAATCAACTTCTGTCACTTCAGTGATACATTTTGGGATAGTACCTAAAGTTTAAAGCAGAAATTGGGGCACTTTTGAAATTTTCATTTTTGACCAAAATCGACAGGTCCGGGGCTTAGGGAATTTCTCATATGCCACAAAACGGTAGAAGCTCCTGTTCAAAAATGATGCTCCGAAATCAACTTCTGTCACCTCAGTGATACATTTTGGGATAGTACTTAAAGTTTAAAGCAGAAATTGGGGCACTTTTGAAATTTTCATTTTTGACCAAAATCGACAGGTCCGGGGCTTAGGGAATTTCTCATATGCCACAAAACGGTTGAAGCTCCTGTTCAAAAATGATGCTCCGAAATCAACTTCTGTCACCTCAGTGATACATTTTGGGATAGTACCTAAAGTTTAAAGCAGAAATTGGGGTACTTTTGAAATTTTCATTTTTGACCAAAATCGACAGGTCCGGGGCTTAGGGAATTTCTCATATGCCACAAAACGGTAGAAGCTCCTGTTCAAAAATGATGCTCCGAAATCAACAACTGTCACCTTAGTGATACATTTTGGGATAGTACCTAAAGTTTAAAGCAGAAATTGGGGCACTTTTGAAATTTTCATTTTTGACCAAAATCGACAGGTCCGGGGCTTAGGGAATTTCTCACATGCCACAAAACGGTAGAAGCTCCTGTTCAAAAATGATGCTCCGAAATCAACTTCTGTCACCTCAGTGATACATTTTGGGATAGTACCTAAAGTTTAAAGCAGAAATTGGGGCACTTTTGAAATTTTCATTTTTGACCAAAATCGACAGGTCCGGGGCTTAGGGAATTTCTCACATGCCACAAAACGGTAGAAGCTCCTGTTCAAAAATGATGCTCCGAAATCAACTTCTGTCACCTCAGTGATACATTTTGGGATAGTACCTAAAGTTTAAAGCAGAAATTGGGGCACTTTTGAAATTTTCATTTTTGACCAAAATCGACAGGTCCGGGGCTTAGGGAATTTCTCACATGCCACAAAACGGTAGAAGCTCCTGTTCAAAAATGATGCTCCGAAATCAACTTCTGTCACCTCAGTGATACATTTTGGAATAGTACCTAAAGTTTAAAGCAGAAATTGGGGCACTTTTGAAATTTTCATTTTTGACCAAAATCGACAGGTCCGGGGCTTAGGGAATTTCTCATATGCCACAAAACGGTTGAAGCTCCTGTTCAAAAATGATGCTCCGAAATCAACTTCTGTCACCTCAGTGATACATTTTGGGATAGTACCTAAAGTTTAAAGCAGAAATTGGGGCACTTTTGAAATTTTCATTTTTGACCAAAATCGACAGGTCCGGGGCTTAGGGAATTTCTCACATGCCACAAAACGGTAGAAGCTCCTGTTCAAAAATGATGCTCCGAAATCAACTTCTGTCACCTCAGTGATACATTTTGGGATAGTACCTAAAGTTTATAGCAGAAATTGGGGCACTTTTGAAATTTTCATTTTTGACCAAAATCGACAGGTCCGGGGCTTAGGGAATTTCTCATATGCCACAAAACGGTTGAAGCTCCTGTTCAAAAATGATGCTCCGAAATCAACTTCTGTCACCTCAGTGATACATTTTGGGATAGTACCTAAAGTTTAAAGCAGAAATTGGGGCACTTTTGAAATGTTCATTTTTGACCAAAATCGACAGGTCCGGGGCTTAGGGAATTTCTCACATGCCACAAAACGGTTGAAGCTCCTGTTCAAAAATGATGCTCCGAAATCAACTTCTGTCACCTCAGTGATACATTTTGGGATAGTACCTAAAGTTTAAAGCAGAAATTAGGGCACTTTTGAAATTTTCATTTTTGACCAAAATCGACAGGTCCGGGGCTTAGGGAATTTCTCACATGCCACAAAACGGTAGAAGCTCCTGTTCAAAAATGATGCTCCGAAATCAACTTCTGTCACCTCAGTGATACATTTTGGGATAGTACCTAAAGTTTAAAGCAGAAATTGGGGCACTTTTGAAATTTTCATTTTTGACCAAAATCGACAGGTCCGGGGCTTAGGGAATTTCTCATATGCCACAAAACGGTTGAAGCTCCTGTTCAAAAATGATGCTCCGAAATCAACTTCTGTCACCTCAGTGATACATTTTGGGATAGTACCTAAAGTTTAAAGCAGAAATTGGGGCACTTTTGAAATTTTCATTTTTGACCAAAAATGGCAGGTCCGGGGCTTAGGGAATTTCTCATATGCCACAAAACGGTTGAAGCTCCTGTTCAAAAATGATGCTCCGAAATCAACTTCTGTCACCTCAGTGATACATTTTGGGATAGTACCTAAAGTTTAAAGCAGAAATTGGGGCACTTTTGAAATTTTCATTTTTGACCAAAATCGACAGGTCCGGGGCTTAGGGAATTTCTCATATGCCACAAAACGGTAGAAGCTCCTGTTCAAAAATGATGCTCCGAAATCAACTTCTGTCACCTCAGTGATACATTTTGGGATAGTACCTAAAGTTTAAAGCAGAAATTGGGGCACTTTTGAAATTTTCATTTTTGACCAAAATCGACAGGTCCGGGGCTTAGGGAATTTCTCATATGCCACAAAACGGTAGAAGCTCCTGTTCAAAAATGATGCTCCGAAATCAACAACTGTCACCTCAGTGATACATTTTGGGATAGTACCTAAAGTTTAAAGCAGAAATTGGGGCACTTTTGAAATTTTCATTTTTGACCAAAATCGACAGGTCCGGGGCTTAGGGAATTTCTCATATGCCACAAAACGGTTGAAGCTCCTGTTCAAAAATGATGCTCCGAAATCAACTTCTGTCACCTCAGTGATACATTTTGGGATAGTACCTAAAGTTTAAAGCAGAAATTGGGGCACTTTTGAAATTTTCATTTTTGACCAAAATCGACAGGTCCGGGGCTTAGGGAATTTCTCATATGCCACAAAATGGTTGAAGCTCCTGTTCAAAAATGATGCTCCGAAATCAACTTCTGTCACTTCAGTGATACATTTTGGGATAGTACCTAAAGTTTAAAGCAGAAATTGGGGCACTTTTGAAATTTTCATTTTTGACCAAAATCGACAGGTCCGGGGCTTAGGGAATTTCTCATATGCCACAAAACGGTAGAAGCTCCTGTTCAAAAATGATGCTCCGAAATCAACTTCTGTCACCTCAGTGATACATTTTGGGATAGTACCTAAAGTTTAAAGCAGAAATTGGGGCACTTTTGAAATTTTCATTTTTGACCAAAATCGACAGGTCCGGGGCTTAGGGAATTTCTCATATGCCACAAAACGGTTGAAGCTCCTGTTCAAAAATGATGCTCCGAAATCAACTTCTGTCACTTCAGTGATACATTTTGGGATAGTACCTAAAGTTTAAAGCAGAAATTGGGGCACTTTTGAAATTTTCATTTTTGACCAAAATCGACAGGTCCGGGGCTTAGGGAATTTCTTATATGCCACAAAACGGTAGAAGCTCCTGTTAAAAAATGATGCTCCGAAATCAACAACTGTCACCTCAGTGATACATTTTGGGATAGTACCTAAAGTTTAAAGCAGAAATTGGGGCACTTTTGAAATTTTCATTTTTGACCAAAATCGACAGGTCCGGGGCTTAGGGAATTTCTCATATGCCACAAAACGGTAGAAGCTCCTGTTCAAAAATGATGCTCCGAAATCAACTTCTGTCACCTCAGTGATACATTTTGGGATAGTACCTAAAGTTTAAAGCAGAAATTGGGGCACTTTTGAAATTTTCATTTTTGACCAAAATCGACAGGTCCGGGGCTTAGGGAATTTCTCATATGCCACAAAACGGTAGAAGCTCCTGTTCAAAAATGATGCTCCGAAATCAACAACTGTCACCTTAGTGATACATTTTGGGATAGTACCTAAAGTTTAAAGCAGAAATTGGGGCACTTTTGAAATTTTCATTTTTGACCAAAATCGACAGGTCCGGGGCTTAGGGAATTTCTCATATGCCACAAAACGGTAGAAGCTCCTGTTCAAAAATGATGCTCCGAAATCAACTTCTGTCACCTCAGTGATACATTTTGGGATAGTACCTAAAGTTTAAAGCAGAAATTGGGGCACTTTTGAAATTTTCATTTTTGACCAAAATCGACAGGTCCGGGGCTTAGGGAATTTCTCACATGCCACAAAACGGTAGAAGCTCCTGTTCAAAAATGATGCTCCGAAATCAACTTCTGTCACCTCAGTGATACATTTTGGGATAGTACCTAAAGTTTAAAGCAGAAATTGGGGCACTTTTGAAATTTTCATTTTTGACCAAAATCGACAGGTCCGGGGCTTAGGGAATTTCTCACATGCCACAAAACGGTAGAAGCTCCTGTTCAAAAATGATGCTCCGAAATCAACTTCTGTCACCTCAGTGATACATTTTGGAATAGTACCTAAAGTTTAAAGCAGAAATTGGGGCACTTTTGAAATTTTCATTTTTGACCAAAATCGACAGGTCCGGGGCTTAGGGAATTTCTCATATGCCACAAAACGGTTGAAGCTCCTGTTCAAAAATGATGCTCCGAAATCAACTTCTGTCACCTCAGTGATACATTTTGGGATAGTACCTAAAGTTTAAAGCAGAAATTGGGGCACTTTTGAAATTTTCATTTTTGACCAAAATCGACAGGTCCGGGGCTTAGGGAATTTCTCACATGCCACAAAACGGTAGAAGCTCCTGTTCAAAAATGATGCTCCGAAATCAACTTCTGTCACCTCAGTGATACATTTTGGGATAGTACCTAAAGTTTATAGCAGAAATTGGGGCACTTTTGAAATTTTCATTTTTGACCAAAATCGACAGGTCCGGGGCTTAGGGAATTTCTCATATGCCACAAAACGGTTGAAGCTCCTGTTCAAAAATGATGCTCCGAAATCAACTTCTGTCACCTCAGTGATACATTTTGGGATAGTACCTAAAGTTTAAAGCAGAAATTGGGGCACTTTTGAAATGTTCATTTTTGACCAAAATCGACAGGTCCGGGGCTTAGGGAATTTCTCACATGCCACAAAACGGTTGAAGCTCCTGTTCAAAAATGATGCTCCGAAATCAACTTCTGTCACCTCAGTGATACATTTTGGGATAGTACCTAAAGTTTAAAGCAGAAATTGGGGCACTTTTGAAATTTTCATTTTTGACCAAAATCGACAGGTCCGGGGCTTAGGGAATTTCTCACATGCCACAAAACGGTAGAAGCTCCTGTTCAAAAATGATGCTCCGAAATCAACTTCTGTCACCTCAGTGATACATTTTGGGATAGTACCTAAAGTTTAAAGCAGAAATTGGGGCACTTTTGAAATTTTCATTTTTGACCAAAAATGGCAGGTCCGGGGCTTAGGGAATTTCTCATATGCCACAAAACGGTTGAAGCTCCTGTTCAAAAATGATGCTCCGAAATCAACTTCTGTCACCTCAGTGATACATTTTGGGATAGTACCTAAAGTTTAAAGCAGAAATTGGGGCACTTTTGAAATTTTCATTTTTGACCAAAATTGACAGGTCCGGGGCTTAGGGAATTTCTCACATGCCACAAAACGGTAGAAGCTCCTGTTCAAAAATGATGCTCCGAAATCAACTTCTGTCACCTCAGTGATACATTTTGGGATAGTACCTAAAGTTTAAAGCAGAAATTGGGGCACTTTTGAAATTTTCATTTTTGACCAAAATCGACAGGTCCGGGGCTTAGGGAATTTCTCACATGCCACAAAACGGTAGAAGCTCCTGTTCAAAAATGATGCTCCGAAATCAACTTCTGTCACCTCAGTGATACATTTTGGGATAGTACCTAAAGTTTAAAGCAGAAATTGGGGCACTTTTGAAATTTTCATTTTTGACCAAAATCGACAGGTCCGGGGCTTAGGGAATTTCTCACATGCCACAAAACGGTAGAAGCTCCTGTTCAAAAATGATGCTCCGATATCAACTTCTGTCACCTCAGTGATACATTTTGGGATAGTACCTAAAGTTTATAGCAGAAATTGGGGCACTTTTGAAATTTTCATTTTTGACCAAAATCGACAGGTCCGGGGCTTAGGGAATTTCTCATATGCCACAAAACGGTTGAAGCTCCTGTTCAAAAATGATGCTCCGAAATCAACTTCTGTCACCTCAGTGATACATTTTGGGATAGTACCTAAAGTTTAAAGCAGAAATTGGGGCACTTTTGAAATGTTCATTTTTGACCAAAATCGACAGGTCCGGGGCTTAGGGAATTTCTCACATGCCACAAAACGGTTGAAGCTCCTGTTCAAAAATGATGCTCCGAAATCAACTTCTGTCACCTCAGTGATACATTTTGGGATAGTACCTAAAGTTTAAAGCAGAAATTGGGGCACTTTTGAAATTTTCATTTTTGACCAAAATCGACAGGTCCGGGGCTTAGGGAATTTCTCACATGCCACAAAACGGTAGAAGCTCCTGTTCAAAAATGATGCTCCGAAATCAACTTCTGTCACCTCAGTGATACATTTTGGGATAGTACCTAAAGTTTAAAGCAGAAATTGGGGCACTTTTGAAATTTTCATTTTTGACCAAAATCGACAGGTCCGGGGCTTAGGGAATTTCTCATATGCCACAAAACGGTTGAAGCTCCTGTTCAAAAATGATGCTCCGAAATCAACTTCTGTCACCTCAGTGATACATTTTGGGATAGTACCTAAAGTTTAAAGCAGAAATTGGGGCACTTTTGAAATTTTCATTTTTGACCAAAAATGGCAGGTCCGGGGCTTAGGGAATTTCTCATATGCCACAAAACGGTTGAAGCTCCTGTTCAAAAATGATGCTCCGAAATCAACTTCTGTCACCTCAGTGATACATTTTGGGATAGTACCTAAAGTTTAAAGCAGAAATTGGGGCACTTTTGAAATTTTCATTTTTGACCAAAATCGGCAGGTCCGGGGCTTAGGGAATTTCTCATATGCCACAAAACGGTTGAAGCTCCTGTTCAAAAATGATGCTCCGAAATCAACTTCTGTCACCTCAGTGATACATTTTGGGATAGTACCTAAAGTTTAAAGCAGAAATTGGGGCACTTTTGAAATTTTCATTTTTGACCAAAATCGACAGGTCCGGGGCTTAGGGAATTTCTCATATGCCACAAAACGGTTGAAGCTCCTGTTCAAAAATGATGCTCCGAAATCAACTTCTGTCACCTCAATGATACATTTTGGGATAGTACCTAAAGTTTAAAGCAGAAATTGGGGCACTTTTGAAATTTTCATTTTTGACCAAAATCGACAGGTCCGGGGCTTAGGGAATTTCTCACATGCCACAAAACGGTAGAAGCTCCTGTTCAAAAATGATGCTCCGAAATCAACTTCTGTCACCTCAGTGATACATTTTGGGATAGTACCTAAAGTTTAAAGCAGAAATTGGGGCACTTTTGAAATTTTCATTTTTGACCAAAATCGACAGGTCCGGGGCTTAGGGAATTTCTCACATGCCACAAAACGGTAGAAGCTCCTGTTCAAAAATGATGCTCCGAAATCAACTTCTGTCACCTCAGTGATACATTTTGGGATAGTACCTAAAGTTTAAAGCAGAAATTGGGGCACTTTTGAAATTTTCATTTTTGACCAAAATCGACAGGTCCGGGGCTTAGGGAATTTCTCATATGCCACAAAACGGTTGAAGCTCCTGTTCAAAAATGATGCTCCGAAATCAACTTCTGTCACCTCAGTGATACATTTTGGGATAGTACCTAAAGTTTAAAGCAGAAATTGGGGCACTTTTGAAATTTTCATTTTTGACCAAAATCGGCAGGTCCGGGGCTTAGGAAATTTCTCATATGCCACAAAACGGTTGAAGCTCCTGTTCAAAAATGATTCTCCGAAATCAACTTCTGTCACCTCAGTGATACATTTTGGGATAGTACCTAAAGTTTAAAGCAGAAATTGGGGCACTTTTGAAATTTTCATTTTTGACCAAAATCGACAGGTCCAGGGCTTAGGGAATTTCTCATATGCCACAAAACGGTTGAAGCTCCTGTTCAAAAATGATGCTCCGAAATCAACTTCTGTCACCTCAGTGATACATTTTGGGATAGTACCTAAAGTTTAAAGCAGAAATTGGGGTACTTTTGAAATTTTCATTTTTGACCAAAATCGACAGGTCCGGGGCTTAGGGAATTTCTCATATGCCACAAAACGGTTGAAGCTCCTGTTCAAAAATGATGCTCCGAAATCAACTTCTGTCACCTCAGTGATACATTTTGGGATAGTACCTAAAGTTTAAAGCAGAAATTGGGGCACTTTTGAAATTTTCATTTTTGACCAAAATCGACAGGTCCGGGGCTTAGGGAATTTCTCATATGCCACAAAACGGTAGAAGCTCCTGTTCAAAAATGATGCTCCGAAATCAACTTCTGTCACCTCAGTGATACATTTTGGGATAGTACCTAAAGTTTAAAGCAGAAATTGGGGCACTTTTGAAATTTTCATTTTTGACCAAAATCGACAGGTCCGGGGCTTAGGGAATTTCTCATATGCCACAAAACGGTAGAAGCTCCTGTTCAAAAATGATGCTCCGAAATCAACTTCTGTCACCTCAGTGATACATTTTGGGATAGTACCTAAAGTTTAAAGCAGAAATTGGGGCACTTTTGAAATTTTCATTTTTGACCAAAATCGACAGGTCCGGGGCTTAGGGAATTTCTCATATGCCACAAAACGGTTGAAGCTCCTGTTCAAAAATGATGCTCCGAAATCAACTTCTGTCACCTCAGTGATACATTTTGGGATAGTACCTAAAGTTTAAAGCAGAAATTGGGGCACTTTTGAAATTTTCATTTTTGACCAAAATCGACAGGTCCGGGGCTTAGGGAATTTCTCATATGCCACAAAACGGTTGAAGCTCCTGTTCAAAAATGATGCTCCGAAATCAACTTCTGTCACCTCAGTGATACATTTTGGGATAGTACCTAAAGTTTAAAGCAGAAATTGGGGCACTTTTGAAATTTTCATTTTTGACCAAAATCGACAGGTCCGGGGCTTAGGGAATTTCTCATATGCCACAAAACGGTAGAAGCTCCTGTTCAAAAATGATGCTCCGAAATCAACTTCTGTCACCTCAGTGATACATTTTGGGATAGTACCTAAAGTTTAAAGCAGAAATTGGGGCACTTTTGAAATTTTCATTTTTGACCAAAATCGACAGGTCCGGGGCTTAGGGAATTTCTCATATGCCACAAAACGGTAGAAGCTCCTGTTCAAAAATGATGCTCCGAAATCAACAACTGTCACCTCAGTGATACATTTTGGGATAGTACCTAAAGTTTAAAGCAGAAATTGGGGCACTTTTGAAATTTTCATTTTTGACCAAAATCGACAGGTCCGGGGCTTAGGGAATTTCTCATATGCCACAAAACGGTTGAAGCTCCTGTTCAAAAATGATGCTCCGAAATCAACTTCTGTCACCTCAGTGATACATTTTGGGATAGTACCTAAAGTTTAAAGCAGAAATTGGGGCACTTTTGAAATTTTCATTTTTGACCAAAATCGACAGGTCCGGGGCTTAGGGAATTTCTCATATGCAACAAAACGGTAGAAGCTCCTGTTCAAAAATGATGCTCCGAAATCAACTTCTGTCACCTCAGTGATACATTTTGGGATAGTACTTAAAGTTTAAAGCAGAAATTGGGGCACTTTTGAAATTTTCATTTTTGACCAAAATCGACAGGTCCGGGGCTTAGGGAATTTCTCATATGCCACAAAACGGTTGAAGCTCCTGTTCAAAAATGATGCTCCGAAATCAACTTCTGTCACCTCAGTGATACATTTTGGGATAGTACCTAAAGTTTAAAGCAGAAATTGGGGCACTTTTGAAATTTTCATTTTTGACCAAAATCGACAGGTCCGGGGCTTAGGGAATTTCTCATATGCAACAAAACGGTAGAAGCTCCTGTTCAAAAATGATGCTCCGAAATCAACTTCTGTCACCTCAGTGATACATTTTGGGATAGTACTTAAAGTTTAAAGCAGAAATTGGGGCACTTTTGAAATTTTCATTTTTGACCAAAATCGACAGGTCCGGGGCTTAGGGAATTTCTCATATGCCACAAAACGGTTGAAGCTCCTGTTCAAAAATGATGCTCCGAAATCAACTTCTGTCACCTCAGTGATACATTTTGGGATAGTACCTAAAGTTTAAAGCAGAAATTGGGGTACTTTTGAAATTTTCATTTTTGACCAAAATCGACAGGTCCGGGGCTTAGGGAATTTCTCATATGCCACAAAACGGTTGAAGCTCCTGTTCAAAAATGATGCTCCGAAATCAACTTCTGTCACCTCAGTGATACATTTTGGGATAGTACCTAAAGTTTAAAGCAGAAATTGGGGCACTTTTGAAATTTTCATTTTTGACCAAAATCGACAGGTCCGGGGCTTAGGGAATTTCTCATATGCCACAAAACGGTAGAAGCTCCTGTTCAAAAATGATGCTCCGAAATCAACAACTGTCACCTCAGTGATACATTTTGGGATAGTACCTAAAGTTTAAAGCAGAAATTGGGGCACTTTTGAAATTTTCATTTTTGACCAAAATCGACAGGTCCGGGGCTTAGGGAATTTCTCATATGCCACAAAACGGTAGAAGCTCCTGTTCAAAAATGATGCTCCGAAATCAACTTCTGTCACCTCAGTGATACATTTTGGGATAGTACCTAAAGTTTAAAGCAGAAATTGGGGCACTTTTGAAATTTTCATTTTTGACCAAAATCGACAGGTCCGGGGCTTAGGGAATTTCTCATATGCCACAAAACGGTTGAAGCTCCTGTTCAAAAATGATGCTCCGAAATCAACTTCTGTCACCTCAGTGATACATTTTGGGATAGTACCTAAAGTTTAAAGCAGAAATTGGGGCACTTTTGAAATTTTCATTTTTTACCAAAATCGACAGGTCAGGGGCTTAGGGAATTTCTCATATGCCACAAAATGGTTGAAGCTCCTGTTCAAAAATGATGCTCCGAAATCAACTTCTGTCACCTCAGTGATACATTTTGGGATAGTACCTAAAGTTTAAAGCAGAAATTGGGGCACTTTTGAAATTTTCATTTTTGACCAAAATCGACAGGTACGGGGCTTAGGGAATTTCTCATATGCCACAAAACGGTAGAAGCTCCTGTTCAAAAATGATGCTCCGAAATCAACTTCTGTCACCTCAGTGATACATTTTGGGATAGTACCTAAAGTTTAAAGCAGAAATTGGGGCACTTTTGAAATTTTCATTTTTGACCAAAATCGACAGGTCCGGGGCTTAGGGAATTTCTCATATGCCACAAAACGGTTGAAGCTCCTGTTCAAAAATGATGCTCCGAAATCAACTTCTGTCACCTCAGTGATACATTTTGGGATAGTACCTAAAGTTTAAAGCAGAAATTGGGGCACTTTTGAAATTTTCATTTTTTACCAAAATCGACAGGTCAGGGGCTTAGGGAATTTCTCATATGCCACAAAATGGTTGAAGCTCCTGTTCAAAAATGATGCTCCGAAATCAACTTCTGTCACCTCAGTGATACATTTTGGGATAGTACCTAAAGTTTAAAGCAGAAATTGGGGCACTTTTGAAATTTTCATTTTTGACCAAAATCGACAGGTACGGGGCTTAGGGAATTTCTCATATGCCACAAAACGGTAGAAGCTCCTGTTCAAAAATGATGCTCCGAAATCAACTTCTGTCACCTCAGTGATACATTTTGGGATAGTACCTAAAGTTTAAAGCAGAAATTGGGGCACTTTTGAAATTTTCATTTTTGACCAAAATCGACAGGTACGGGGCTTAGGGAATTTCTCATATGCCACAAAACGGTAGAAGCTCCTGTTCAAAAATGATGCTCCGAAATCAACTTCTGTCACCTCAGTGATACATTTTGGGATAGTACCTAAAGTTTAAAGCAGAAATTGGGGCACTTTTGAAATTTTCATTTTTGACCAAAATCGACAGGTCCGGGGCTTAGGGAATTTCTCATATGCCACAAAACGGTTGAAGCTCCTGTTCAAAAATGATGCTCCGAAATCAACTTCTGTCACTTCAGTGATACATTTTGGGATAGTACCTAAAGTTTAAAGCAGAAATTGGGGCACTTTTGAAATTTTCATTTTTGACCAAAATCGACAGGTCCGGGGCTTAGGGAATTTCTCATATGCCACAAACCGGTAGAAGCTCCTGTTCAAAAATGATGCTCCGAAATCAACTTCTGTCACCTCAGTGATACATTTTGGGATAGTACCTAAAGTTTAAAGCAGAAATTGGGGCACTTTTGAAATTTTCATTTTTGACCAAAATCGACAGGTCCGGGGCTTAGGGAATTTCTCATATGCCACAAAACGGTAGAAGCTCCTGTTCAAAAATGATGCTCCGAAATCAACAACTGTCACCTTAGTGATACATTTTGGGATAGTACCTAAAGTTTAAAGCAGAAATTGGGGCACTTTTGAAATTTTCATTTTTGACCAAAATCGACAGGTCCGGGGCTTAGGGAATTTCTCATATGCCACAAAACGGTAGAAGCTCCTGTTCAAAAATGATGCTCCGAAATCAACTTCTGTCACCTCAGTGATACATTTTGGGATAGTACCTAAAGTTTAAAGCAGAAATTGGGGCACTTTTGAAATTTTCATTTTTGACCAAAATCGACAGGTCCGGGGCTTAGGGAATTTCTCATATGCCACAAAACGGTAGAAGCTCCTGTTCAAAAATGATGCTCCGAAATCAACTTCTGTCACCTCAGTGATACATTTTGGGATAGTACCTAAAGTTTAAAGCAGAAATTGGGGCACTTTTGAAATTTTCATTTTTGACCAAAATCGACAGGTCCGGGGCTTAGGGAATTTCTCATATGCCACAAAACGGTTGAAGCTCCTGTTCAAAAATGATGCTCCGAAATCAACTTCTGTCACCTCAGTGATACATTTTGGGATAGTACCTAAAGTTTAAAGCAGAAATTGGGGCACTTTTGAAATTTTCATTTTTGACCAAAATCGACAGGTCCGGGGCTTAGGGAATTTCTCATATGCCACAAAACGGTTGAAGCTCCTGTTCAAAAATGATGCTCCGAAATCAACTTCTGTCACTTCAGTGATACATTTTGGGATAGTACCTAAAGTTTAAAGCAGAAATTGGGGCACTTTTGAAATTTTCATTTTTGACCAAAATCAACAGGTCCGGGGCTTAGGGAATTTCTTATATGCCACAAAACGGTAGAAGCTCCTGTTAAAAAATGATGCTCCGAAATCAACAACTGTCACCTCAGTGATACATTTTGGGATAGTACCTAAAGTTTAAAGCAGAAATTGGGGCACTTTTGAAATTTTCATTTTTGACCAAAATCGACAGGTCCGGGGCTTAGGGAATTTCTCATATGCCACAAAACGGTAGAAGCTCCTGTTCAAAAATGATGCTCCGAAATCAACTTCTGTCACCTCAGTGATACATTTTGGGATAGTACCTAAAGTTTAAAGCAGAAATTGGGGCACTTTTGAAATTTTCATTTTTGACCAAAATCGACAGGTCCGGGGCTTAGGGAATTTCTCATATGCCACAAAACGGTTGAAGCTCCTGTTCAAAAATGATGCTCCGAAATCAACTTCTGTCACCTCAGTGATACATTTTGGGATAGTACCTAAAGTTTAAAGCAGAAATTGGGGCACTTTTGAAATTTTCATTTTTGACCAAAATCGACAGGTCCGGGGCTTAGGGAATTTCTCATATGCCACAAAACGGTTGAAGCTCCTGTTCAAAAATGATGCTCCGAAATCAACTTCTGTCACTTCAGTGATACATTTTGGGATAGTACCTAAAGTTTAAAGCAGAAATTGGGGCACTTTTGAAATTTTCATTTTTGACCAAAATCGACAGGTCCGGGGCTTAGGGAATTTCTCATATGCCACAAAACGGTAGAAGCTCCTGTTCAAAAATGATGCTCCGAAATCAACTTCTGTCACCTCAGTGATACATTTTGGGATAGTACTTAAAGTTTAAAGCAGAAATTGGGGCACTTTTGAAATTTTCATTTTTGACCAAAATCGACAGGTCCGGGGCTTAGGGAATTTCTCATATGCCACAAAACGGTTGAAGCTCCTGTTCAAAAATGATGCTCCGAAATCAACTTCTGTCACCTCAGTGATACATTTTGGGATAGTACCTAAAGTTTAAAGCAGAAATTGGGGTACTTTTGAAATTTTCATTTTTGACCAAAATCGACAGGTCCGGGGCTTAGGGAATTTCTCATATGCCACAAAACGGTTGAAGCTCCTGTTAAAAAATGATGCTCCGAAATCAACAACTGTCACCTCAGTGATACATTTTGGGATAGTACCTAAAGTTTAAAGCAGAAATTGGGGCACTTTTGAAATTTTCATTTTTGACCAAAATCGACAGGTCCGGGGCTTAGGGAATTTCTCATATGCCACAAAACGGTAGAAGCTCCTGTTCAAAAATGATGCTCCGAAATCAACTTCTGTCACCTCAGTGATACATTTTGGGATAGTACCTAAAGTTTAAAGCAGAAATTGGGGCACTTTTGAAATTTTCATTTTTGACCAAAATCGACAGGTCCGGGGCTTAGGGAATTTCTCATATGCCACAAAACGGTAGAAGCTCCTGTTCAAAAATGATGCTCCGAAATCAACAACTGTCACCTTAGTGATACATTTTGGGATAGTACCTAAAGTTTAAAGCAGAAATTGGGGCACTTTTGAAATTTTCATTTTTGACCAAAATCGACAGGTCCGGGGCTTAGGGAATTTCTCATATGCCACAAAACGGTAGAAGCTCCTGTTCAAAAATGATGCTCCGAAATCAACTTCTGTCACCTCAGTGATACATTTTGGGATAGTACCTAAAGTTTAAAGCAGAAATTGGGGCACTTTTGAAATTTTCATTTTTGACCAAAATCGACAGGTCCGGGGCTTAGGGAATTTCTCACATGCCACAAAACGGTAGAAGCTCCTGTTCAAAAATGATGCTCCGAAATCAACTTCTGTCACCTCAGTGATACATTTTGGGATAGTACCTAAAGTTTAAAGCAGAAATTGGGGCACTTTTGAAATTTTCATTTTTGACCAAAATCGACAGGTCCGGGGCTTAGGGAATTTCTCACATGCCACAAAACGGTAGAAGCTCCTGTTCAAAAATGATGCTCCGAAATCAACTTCTGTCACCTCAGTGATACATTTTGGAATAGTACCTAAAGTTTAAAGCAGAAATTGGGGCACTTTTGAAATTTTCATTTTTGACCAAAATCGACAGGTCCGGGGCTTAGGGAATTTCTCATATGCCACAAAACGGTTGAAGCTCCTGTTCAAAAATGATGCTCCGAAATCAACTTCTGTCACCTCAGTGATACATTTTGGGATAGTACCTAAAGTTTAAAGCAGAAATTGGGGCACTTTTGAAATTTTCATTTTTGACCAAAATCGACAGGTCCGGGGCTTAGGGAATTTCTCACATGCCACAAAACGGTAGAAGCTCCTGTTCAAAAATGATGCTCCGAAATCAACTTCTGTCACCTCAGTGATACATTTTGGGATAGTACCTAAAGTTTATAGCAGAAATTGGGGCACTTTTGAAATTTTCATTTTTGACCAAAATCGACAGGTCCGGGGCTTAGGGAATTTCTCATATGCCACAAAACGGTTGAAGCTCCTGTTCAAAAATGATGCTCCGAAATCAACTTCTGTCACCTCAGTGATACATTTTGGGATAGTACCTAAAGTTTAAAGCAGAAATTGGGGCACTTTTGAAATGTTCATTTTTGACCAAAATCGACAGGTCCGGGGCTTAGGGAATTTCTCACATGCCACAAAACGGTTGAAGCTCCTGTTCAAAAATGATGCTCCGAAATCAACTTCTGTCACCTCAGTGATACATTTTGGGATAGTACCTAAAGTTTAAAGCAGAAATTGGGGCACTTTTGAAATTTTCATTTTTGACCAAAATCGACAGGTCCGGGGCTTAGGGAATTTCTCACATGCCACAAAACGGTAGAAGCTCCTGTTCAAAAATGATGCTCCGAAATCAACTTCTGTCACCTCAGTGATACATTTTGGGATAGTACCTAAAGTTTAAAGCAGAAATTGGGGCACTTTTGAAATTTTCATTTTTGACCAAAATCGACAGGTCCGGGGCTTAGGGAATTTCTCATATGCCACAAAACGGTTGAAGCTCCTGTTCAAAAATGATGCTCCGAAATCAACTTCTGTCACCTCAGTGATACATTTTGGGATAGTACCTAAAGTTTAAAGCAGAAATTGGGGCACTTTTGAAATTTTCATTTTTGACCAAAAATGGCAGGTCCGGGGCTTAGGGAATTTCTCATATGCCACAAAACGGTTGAAGCTCCTGTTCAAAAATGATGCTCCGAAATCAACTTCTGTCACCTCAGTGATACATTTTGGGATAGTACCTAAAGTTTAAAGCAGAAATTGGGGCACTTTTGAAATTTTCATTTTTGACCAAAATCGACAGGTCCGGGGCTTAGGGAATTTCTCATATGCCACAAAACGGTAGAAGCTCCTGTTCAAAAATGATGCTCCGAAATCAACTTCTGTCACCTCAGTGATACATTTTGGGATAGTACCTAAAGTTTAAAGCAGAAATTGGGGCACTTTTGAAATTTTCATTTTTGACCAAAATCGACAGGTCCGGGGCTTAGGGAATTTCTCATATGCCACAAAACGGTAGAAGCTCCTGTTCAAAAATGATGCTCCGAAATCAACAACTGTCACCTCAGTGATACATTTTGGGATAGTACCTAAAGTTTAAAGCAGAAATTGGGGCACTTTTGAAATTTTCATTTTTGACCAAAATCGACAGGTCCGGGGCTTAGGGAATTTCTCATATGCCACAAAACGGTTGAAGCTCCTGTTCAAAAATGATGCTCCGAAATCAACTTCTGTCACCTCAGTGATACATTTTGGGATAGTACCTAAAGTTTAAAGCAGAAATTGGGGCACTTTTGAAATTTTCATTTTTGACCAAAATCGACAGGTCCGGGGCTTAGGGAATTTCTCATATGCCACAAAATGGTTGAAGCTCCTGTTCAAAAATGATGCTCCGAAATCAACTTCTGTCACTTCAGTGATACATTTTGGGATAGTACCTAAAGTTTAAAGCAGAAATTGGGGCACTTTTGAAATTTTCATTTTTGACCAAAATCGACAGGTCCGGGGCTTAGGGAATTTCTCATATGCCACAAAACGGTAGAAGCTCCTGTTCAAAAATGATGCTCCGAAATCAACTTCTGTCACCTCAGTGATACATTTTGGGATAGTACCTAAAGTTTAAAGCAGAAATTGGGGCACTTTTGAAATTTTCATTTTTGACCAAAATCGACAGGTCCGGGGCTTAGGGAATTTCTCATATGCCACAAAACGGTTGAAGCTCCTGTTCAAAAATGATGCTCCGAAATCAACTTCTGTCACTTCAGTGATACATTTTGGGATAGTACCTAAAGTTTAAAGCAGAAATTGGGGCACTTTTGAAATTTTCATTTTTGACCAAAATCGACAGGTCCGGGGCTTAGGGAATTTCTTATATGCCACAAAACGGTAGAAGCTCCTGTTAAAAAATGATGCTCCGAAATCAACAACTGTCACCTCAGTGATACATTTTGGGATAGTACCTAAAGTTTAAAGCAGAAATTGGGGCACTTTTGAAATTTTCATTTTTGACCAAAATCGACAGGTCCGGGGCTTAGGGAATTTCTCATATGCCACAAAACGGTAGAAGCTCCTGTTCAAAAATGATGCTCCGAAATCAACTTCTGTCACCTCAGTGATACATTTTGGGATAGTACCTAAAGTTTAAAGCAGAAATTGGGGCACTTTTGAAATTTTCATTTTTGACCAAAATCGACAGGTCCGGGGCTTAGGGAATTTCTCATATGCCACAAAACGGTAGAAGCTCCTGTTCAAAAATGATGCTCCGAAATCAACAACTGTCACCTTAGTGATACATTTTGGGATAGTACCTAAAGTTTAAAGCAGAAATTGGGGCACTTTTGAAATTTTCATTTTTGACCAAAATCGACAGGTCCGGGGCTTAGGGAATTTCTCATATGCCACAAAACGGTAGAAGCTCCTGTTCAAAAATGATGCTCCGAAATCAACTTCTGTCACCTCAGTGATACATTTTGGGATAGTACCTAAAGTTTAAAGCAGAAATTGGGGCACTTTTGAAATTTTCATTTTTGACCAAAATCGACAGGTCCGGGGCTTAGGGAATTTCTCACATGCCACAAAACGGTAGAAGCTCCTGTTCAAAAATGATGCTCCGAAATCAACTTCTGTCACCTCAGTGATACATTTTGGGATAGTACCTAAAGTTTAAAGCAGAAATTGGGGCACTTTTGAAATTTTCATTTTTGACCAAAATCGACAGGTCCGGGGCTTAGGGAATTTCTCACATGCCACAAAACGGTAGAAGCTCCTGTTCAAAAATGATGCTCCGAAATCAACTTCTGTCACCTCAGTGATACATTTTGGAATAGTACCTAAAGTTTAAAGCAGAAATTGGGGCACTTTTGAAATTTTCATTTTTGACCAAAATCGACAGGTCCGGGGCTTAGGGAATTTCTCATATGCCACAAAACGGTTGAAGCTCCTGTTCAAAAATGATGCTCCGAAATCAACTTCTGTCACCTCAGTGATACATTTTGGGATAGTACCTAAAGTTTAAAGCAGAAATTGGGGCACTTTTGAAATTTTCATTTTTGACCAAAATCGACAGGTCCGGGGCTTAGGGAATTTCTCACATGCCACAAAACGGTAGAAGCTCCTGTTCAAAAATGATGCTCCGAAATCAACTTCTGTCACCTCAGTGATACATTTTGGGATAGTACCTAAAGTTTATAGCAGAAATTGGGGCACTTTTGAAATTTTCATTTTTGACCAAAATCGACAGGTCCGGGGCTTAGGGAATTTCTCATATGCCACAAAACGGTTGAAGCTCCTGTTCAAAAATGATGCTCCGAAATCAACTTCTGTCACCTCAGTGATACATTTTGGGATAGTACCTAAAGTTTAAAGCAGAAATTGGGGCACTTTTGAAATGTTCATTTTTGACCAAAATCGACAGGTCCGGGGCTTAGGGAATTTCTCACATGCCACAAAACGGTTGAAGCTCCTGTTCAAAAATGATGCTCCGAAATCAACTTCTGTCACCTCAGTGATACATTTTGGGATAGTACCTAAAGTTTAAAGCAGAAATTGGGGCACTTTTGAAATTTTCATTTTTGACCAAAATCGACAGGTCCGGGGCTTAGGGAATTTCTCACATGCCACAAAACGGTAGAAGCTCCTGTTCAAAAATGATGCTCCGAAATCAACTTCTGTCACCTCAGTGATACATTTTGGGATAGTACCTAAAGTTTAAAGCAGAAATTGGGGCACTTTTGAAATTTTCATTTTTGACCAAAATCGACAGGTCCGGGGCTTAGGGAATTTCTCATATGCCACAAAACGGTAGAAGCTCCTGTTCAAAAATGATGCTCCGAAATCAACAACTGTCACTTCAGTGATACATTTTGGGATAGTACCTAAAGTTTAAAGCAGAAATTGGGGCACTTTTGAAATTTTCATTTTTGACCAAAATCGACAGGTCCGGGGCTTAGGGAATTTCTCATATGCCACAAAACGGTAGAAGCTCCTGTTCAAAAATGATGCTCCGAAATCAACTTCTGTCACCTCAGTGATACATTTTGGGATAGTACCTAAAGTTTAAAGCAGAAATTGGGGCACTTTTGAAATTTTCATTTTTGACCAAAATCGACAGGTCCGGGGCTTAGGGAATTTCTCATATGCCACAAAACGGTTGAAGCTCCTGTTCAAAAATGATGCTCCGAAATCAACTTCTGTCACTTCAGTGATACATTTTGGGATAGTACCTAAAGTTTAAAGCAGAAATTGGGGCACTTTTGAAATTTTCATTTTTGACCAAAATCGACAGGTCCGGGGCTTAGGGAATTTCTTATATGCCACAAAACGGTAGAAGCTCCTGTTAAAAAATGATGCTCCGAAATCAACAACTGTCACCTCAGTGATACATTTTGGGATAGTACCTAAAGTTTAAAGCAGAAATTGGGGCACTTTTGAAATTTTCATTTTTGACCAAAATCGACAGGTCCGGGGCTTAGGGAATTTCTCATATGCCACAAAACGGTAGAAGCTCCTGTTCAAAAATGATGCTCCGAAATCAACTTCTGTCACCTCAGTGATACATTTTGGGATAGTACCTAAAGTTTAAAGCAGAAATTGGGGCACTTTTGAAATTTTCATTTTTGACCAAAATCGACAGGTCCGGGGCTTAGGGAATTTCTCATATGCCACAAAACGGTAGAAGCTCCTGTTCAAAAATGATGCTCCGAAATCAACAACTGTCACCTTAGTGATACATTTTGGGATAGTACCTAAAGTTTAAAGCAGAAATTGGGGCACTTTTGAAATTTTCATTTTTGACCAAAATCGACAGGTCCGGGGCTTAGGGAATTTCTCATATGCCACAAAACGGTAGAAGCTCCTGTTCAAAAATGATGCTCCGAAATCAACTTCTGTCACCTCAGTGATACATTTTGGGATAGTACCTAAAGTTTAAAGCAGAAATTGGGGCACTTTTGAAATTTTCATTTTTGACCAAAATCGACAGGTCCGGGGCTTAGGGAATTTCTCACATGCCACAAAACGGTAGAAGCTCCTGTTCAAAAATGATGCTCCGAAATCAACTTCTGTCACCTCAGTGATACATTTTGGGATAGTACCTAAAGTTTAAAGCAGAAATTGGGGCACTTTTGAAATTTTCATTTTTGACCAAAATCGACAGGTCCGGGGCTTAGGGAATTTCTCACATGCCACAAAACGGTAGAAGCTCCTGTTCAAAAATGATGCTCCGAAATCAACTTCTGTCACCTCAGTGATACATTTTGGAATAGTACCTAAAGTTTAAAGCAGAAATTGGGGCACTTTTGAAATTTTCATTTTTGACCAAAATCGACAGGTCCGGGGCTTAGGGAATTTCTCATATGCCACAAAACGGTTGAAGCTCCTGTTCAAAAATGATGCTCCGAAATCAACTTCTGTCACCTCAGTGATACATTTTGGGATAGTACCTAAAGTTTAAAGCAGAAATTGGGGCACTTTTGAAATTTTCATTTTTGACCAAAATCGACAGGTCCGGGGCTTAGGGAATTTCTCACATGCCACAAAACGGTAGAAGCTCCTGTTCAAAAATGATGCTCCGAAATCAACTTCTGTCACCTCAGTGATACATTTTGGGATAGTACCTAAAGTTTATAGCAGAAATTGGGGCACTTTTGAAATTTTCATTTTTGACCAAAATCGACAGGTCCGTGGCTTAGGGAATTTCTCATATGCCACAAAACGGTTGAAGCTCCTGTTCAAAAATGATGCTCCGAAATCAACTTCTGTCACCTCAGTGATACATTTTGGGATAGTACCTAAAGTTTAAAGCAGAAATTGGGGCACTTTTGAAATGTTCATTTTTGACCAAAATCGACAGGTCCGGGGCTTAGGGAATTTCTCACATGCCACAAAACGGTTGAAGCTCCTGTTCAAAAATGATGCTCCGAAATCAACTTCTGTCACCTCAGTGATACATTTTGGGATAGTACCTAAAGTTTAAAGCAGAAATTGGGGCACTTTTGAAATTTTCATTTTTGACCAAAATCGACAGGTCCGGGGCTTAGGGAATTTCTCATATGCCACAAAACGGTTGAAGCTCCTGTTCAAAAATGATGCTCCGAAATCAACTTCTGTCACCTCAGTGATACATTTTGGGATAGTACCTAAAGTTTAAAGCAGAAATTGGGGCACTTTTGAAATTTTCATTTTTGACCAAAAATGGCAGGTCCGGGGCTTAGGGAATTTCTCATATGCCACAAAACGGTTGAAGCTCCTGTTCAAAAATGATGCTCCGAAATCAACTTCTGTCACCTCAGTGATACATTTTGGGATAGTACCTAAAGTTTAAAGCAGAAATTGGGGCACTTTTGAAATTTTCATTTTTGACCAAAATCGACAGGTCCGGGGCTTAGGGAATTTCTCACATGCCACAAAACGGTAGAAGCTCCTGTTCAAAAATGATGCTCCGAAATCAACTTCTGTCACCTCAGTGATACATTTTGGGATAGTACCTAAAGTTTAAAGCAGAAATTGGGGCACTTTTGAAATTTTCATTTTTGACCAAAATCGACAGGTCCGGGGCTTAGGGAATTTCTCACATGCCACAAAACGGTAGAAGCTCCTGTTCAAAAATGATGCTCCGAAATCAACTTCTGTCACCTCAGTGATACATTTTGGGATAGTACCTAAAGTTTAAAGCAGAAATTGGGGCACTTTTGAAATTTTCATTTTTGACCAAAATCGACAGGTCCGGGGCTTAGGGAATTTCTCACATGCCACAAAACGGTAGAAGCTCCTGTTCAAAAATGATGCTCCGAAATCAACTTCTGTCACCTCAGTGATACATTTTGGGATAGTACCTAAAGTTTAAAGCAGAAATTGGGGCACTTTTGAAATTTTCATTTTTGACCAAAATCGACAGGTCCGGGGCTTAGGGAATTTCTCACATGCCACAAAACGGTAGAAGCTCCTGTTCAAAAATGATGCTCCGAAATCAACTTCTGTCACCTCAGTGATACATTTTGGGATAGTACCTAAAGTTTATAGCAGAAATTGGGGCACTTTTGAAATTTTCATTTTTGACCAAAATCGACAGGTCCGGGGCTTAGGGAATTTCTCATATGCCACAAAACGGTTGAAGCTCCTGTTCAAAAATGATGCTCCGAAATCAACTTCTGTCACCTCAGTGATACATTTTGGGATAGTACCTAAAGTTTAAAGCAGAAATTGGGGCACTTTTGAAATGTTCATTTTTGACCAAAATCGACAGGTCCGGGGCTTAGGGAATTTCTCACATGCCACAAAACGGTTGAAGCTCCTGTTCAAAAATGATGCTCCGAAATCAACTTCTGTCACCTCAGTGATACATTTTGGGATAGTACCTAAAGTTTAAAGCAGAAATTGGGGCACTTTTGAAATTTTCATTTTTGACCAAAATCGACAGGTCCGGGGCTTAGGGAATTTCTCACATGCCACAAAACGGTAGAAGCTCCTGTTCAAAAATGATGCTCCGAAATCAACTTCTGTCACCTCAGTGATACATTTTGGGATAGTACCTAAAGTTTAAAGCAGAAATTGGGGCACTTTTGAAATTTTCATTTTTGACCAAAATCGACAGGTCCGGGGCTTAGGGAATTTCTCATATGCCACAAAACGGTAGAAGCTCCTGTTCAAAAATGATGCTCCGAAATCAACAACTGTCACTTCAGTGATACATTTTGGGATAGTACCTAAAGTTTAAAGCAGAAATTGGGGCACTTTTGAAATTTTCATTTTTGACCAAAATCGACAGGTCCGGGGCTTAGGGAATTTCTCATATGCCACAAAACGGTAGAAGCTCCTGTTCAAAAATGATGCTCCGAAATCAACTTCTGTCACCTCAGTGATACATTTTGGGATAGTACCTAAAGTTTAAAGCAGAAATTGGGGCACTTTTGAAATTTTCATTTTTGACCAAAATCGACAGGTCCGGGGCTTAGGGAATTTCTCATATGCCACAAAACGGTTGAAGCTCCTGTTCAAAAATGATGCTCCGAAATCAACTTCTGTCACTTCAGTGATACATTTTGGGATAGTACCTAAAGTTTAAAGCAGAAATTGGGGCACTTTTGAAATTTTCATTTTTGACCAAAATCGACAGGTCCGGGGCTTAGGGAATTTCTTATATGCCACAAAACGGTAGAAGCTCCTGTTAAAAAATGATGCTCCGAAATCAACAACTGTCACCTCAGTGATACATTTTGGGATAGTACCTAAAGTTTAAAGCAGAAATTGGGGCACTTTTGAAATTTTCATTTTTGACCAAAATCGACAGGTCCGGGGCTTAGGGAATTTCTCATATGCCACAAAACGGTAGAAGCTCCTGTTCAAAAATGATGCTCCGAAATCAACTTCTGTCACCTCAGTGATACATTTTGGGATAGTACCTAAAGTTTAAAGCAGAAATTGGGGCACTTTTGAAATTTTCATTTTTGACCAAAATCGACAGGTCCGGGGCTTAGGGAATTTCTCATATGCCACAAAACGGTAGAAGCTCCTGTTCAAAAATGATGCTCCGAAATCAACAACTGTCACCTTAGTGATACATTTTGGGATAGTACCTAAAGTTTAAAGCAGAAATTGGGGCACTTTTGAAATTTTCATTTTTGACCAAAATCGACAGGTCCGGGGCTTAGGGAATTTCTCATATGCCACAAAACGGTAGAAGCTCCTGTTCAAAAATGATGCTCCGAAATCAACTTCTGTCACCTCAGTGATACATTTTGGGATAGTACCTAAAGTTTAAAGCAGAAATTGGGGCACTTTTGAAATTTTCATTTTTGACCAAAATCGACAGGTCCGGGGCTTAGGGAATTTCTCACATGCCACAAAACGGTAGAAGCTCCTGTTCAAAAATGATGCTCCGAAATCAACTTCTGTCACCTCAGTGATACATTTTGGGATAGTACCTAAAGTTTAAAGCAGAAATTGGGGCACTTTTGAAATTTTCATTTTTGACCAAAATCGACAGGTCCGGGGCTTAGGGAATTTCTCACATGCCACAAAACGGTAGAAGCTCCTGTTCAAAAATGATGCTCCGAAATCAACTTCTGTCACCTCAGTGATACATTTTGGAATAGTACCTAAAGTTTAAAGCAGAAATTGGGGGCACTTTTGAAATTTTCATTTTTGACCAAAATCGACAGGTCCGGGGCTTAGGGAATTTCTCATATGCCACAAAACGGTTGAAGCTCCTGTTCAAAAATGATGCTCCGAAATCAACTTCTGTCACCTCAGTGATACATTTTGGGATAGTACCTAAAGTTTAAAGCAGAAATTGGGGCACTTTTGAAATTTTCATTTTTGACCAAAATCGACAGGTCCGGGGCTTAGGGAATTTCTCACATGCCACAAAACGGTAGAAGCTCCTGTTCAAAAATGATGCTCCGAAATCAACTTCTGTCACCTCAGTGATACATTTTGGGATAGTACCTAAAGTTTATAGCAGAAATTGGGGCACTTTTGAAATTTTCATTTTTGACCAAAATCGACAGGTCCGTGGCTTAGGGAATTTCTCATATGCACAAAACGGTTGAAGCTCCTGTTCAAAAATGATGCTCCGAAATCAACTTCTGTCACCTCAGTGATACATTTTGGGATAGTAACCTAAAGTTTAAAGCAGAAATTGGGGCACTTTTGAAATGTTCATTTTTGACCAAAATCGACAGGTCCGGGGCTTAGGGAATTTCTCACATGCCACAAAACGGTTGAAGCTCCTGTTCAAAAATGATGCTCCGAAATCAACTTCTGTCACCTCAGTGATACATTTTGGGATAGTACCTAAAGTTTAAAGCAGAAATTGGGGCACTTTTGAAATTTTCATTTTTGACCAAAATCGACAGGTCCGGGGCTTAGGGAATTTCTCATATGCCACAAAACGGTTGAAGCTCCTGTTCAAAAATGATGCTCCGAAATCAACTTCTGTCACCTCAGTGATACATTTTGGGATAGTACCTAAAGTTTAAAGCAGAAATTGGGGCACTTTTGAAATTTTCATTTTTGACCAAAAATGGCAGGTCCGGGGCTTAGGGAATTTCTCATATGCCACAAAACGGTTGAAGCTCCTGTTCAAAAATGATGCTCCGAAATCAACTTCTGTCACCTCAGTGATACATTTTGGGATAGTACCTAAAGTTTAAAGCAGAAATTGGGGCACTTTTGAAATTTTCATTTTTGACCAAAATCGACAGGTCCGGGGCTTAGGGAATTTCTCACATGCCACAAAACGGTAGAAGCTCCTGTTCAAAAATGATGCTCCGAAATCAACTTCTGTCACCTCAGTGATACATTTTGGGATAGTACCTAAAGTTTAAAGCAGAAATTGGGGCACTTTTGAAATTTTCATTTTTGACCAAATCGACAGGTCCGGGGCTTAGGGAATTTCTCACATGCCACAAAACGGTAGAAGCTCCTGTTCAAAAATGATGCTCCGAAATCAACTTCTGTCACCTCAGTGATACATTTTGGGATAGTACCTAAAGTTTAAAGCAGAAATTGGGGCACTTTTGAAATTTTCATTTTTGACCAAAATCGACAGGTCCGGGGCTTAGGGAATTTCTCACATGCCACAAAACGGTAGAAGCTCCTGTTCAAAAATGATGCTCCGATATCAACTTCTGTCACCTCAGTGATACATTTTGGGATAGTACCTAAAGTTTATAGCAGAAATTGGGGCACTTTTGAAATTTTCATTTTGACCAAAATCGACAGGTCCGGGGCTTAGGGAATTTCTCATATGCCACAAAACGGTTGAAGCTCCTGTTCAAAAATGATGCTCCGAAATCAACTTCTGTCACCTCAGTGATACATTTTGGGATAGTACCTAAAGTTTAAAGCAGAAATTGGGGCACTTTTGAAATGTTCATTTTTGACCAAAATCGACAGGTCCGGGGCTTAGGGAATTTCTCACATGCCACAAAACGGTTGAAGCTCCTGTTCAAAAATGATGCTCCGAAATCAACTTCTGTCACCTCAGTGATACATTTTGGGATAGTACCTAAAGTTTAAAGCAGAAATTGGGGCACTTTTGAAATTTTCATTTTTGACCAAAATCGACAGGTCCGGGGCTTAGGGGGAATTTCTCACATGCCACAAAACGGTAGAAGCTCCTGTTCAAAAATGATGCTCCGAAATCAACTTCTGTCACCTCAGTGATACATTTTGGGATAGTACCTAAAGTTTAAAGCAGAAATTGGGGCACTTTTGAAATTTTCATTTTTGACCAAAATCGACAGGTCCGGGGCTTAGGGAATTTCTCATATGCCACAAAACGGTTGAAGCTCCTGTTCAAAAATGATGCTCCGAAATCAACTTCTGTCACCTCAGTGATACATTTTGGGATAGTACCTAAAGTTTAAAGCAGAAATTGGGGCACTTTTGAAATTTTCATTTTTGACCAAAAATGGCAGGTCCGGGGCTTAGGGAATTTCTCATATGCCACAAAACGGTTGAAGCTCCTGTTCAAAAATGATGCTCCGAAATCAACTTCTGTCACCTCAGTGATACATTTTGGGATAGTACCTAAAGTTTAAAGCAGAAATTGGGGCACTTTTGAAATTTTCATTTTTGACCAAAATCGGCAGGTCCGGGGCTTAGGGCATTTCTCATATGCCACAAAACGGTTGAAGCTCCTGTTCAAAAATGATGCTCCGAAATCAACTTCTGTCACCTCAGTGATACATTTTGGGATAGTACCTAAAGTTTAAAGCAGAAATTGGGGCACTTTTGAAATTTTCATTTTTGACCAAAATCGACAGGTCCGGGGCTTAGGGAATTTCTCATATGCCACAAAACGGTTGAAGCTCCTGTTCAAAAATGATGCTCCGAAATCAACTTCTGTCACCTCAATGATACATTTTGGGATAGTACCTAAAGTTTAAAGCAGAAATTGGGGCACTTTTGAAATTTTCATTTTTGACCAAAATCGACAGGTCCGGGGCTTAGGGAATTTCTCACATGCCACAAAACGGTAGAAGCTCCTGTTCAAAAATGATGCTCCGAAATCAACTTCTGTCACCTCAGTGATACATTTTGGGATAGTACCTAAAGTTTAAAGCAGAAATTGGGGCACTTTTGAAATTTTCATTTTTGACCAAAATCGACAGGTGCGGGGCTTAGGGAATTTCTCACATGCCACAAAACGGTAGAAGCTCCTGTTCAAAAATGATGCTCCGAAATCAACTTCTGTCACCTCAGTGATACATTTTGGGATAGTACCTAAAGTTTAAAGCAGAAATTGGGGCACTTTTGAAATTTTCATTTTTGACCAAAATCGGCAGGTCCGGGGCTTAGGAAATTTCTCATATGCCACAAAACGGTTGAAGCTCCTGTTCAAAAATGATTCTCCGAAATCAACTTCTGTCACCTCAGTGATACATTTTGGGATAGTACCTAAAGTTTAAAGCAGAAATTGGGGCACTTTTGAAATTTTCATTTTTGACCAAAATCGACAGGTCCGGGGCTTAGGGAATTTCTCATATGCCACAAAACGGTTGAAGCTCCTGTTCAAAAATGATGCTCCGAAATCAACTTCTGTCACCTCAGTGATACATTTTGGGATAGTACCTAAAGTTTAAAGCAGAAATTGGGGTACTTTTGAAATTTTCATTTTTGACCAAAATCGACAGGTCCGGGGCTTAGGGAATTTCTCATATGCCACAAAACGGTAGAAGCTCCTGTTCAAAAATGATGCTCCGAAATCAACTTCTGTCACCTCAGTGATACATTTTGGGATAGTACCTAAAGTTTAAAGCAGAAATTGGGGCACTTTTGAAATTTTCATTTTTGACCAAAATCGACAGGTCCGGGGCTTAGGGAATTTCTCATATGCCACAAAACGGTAGAAGCTCCTGTTCAAAAATGATGCTCCGAAATCAACTTCTGTCACCTCAGTGATACATTTTGGGATAGTACCTAAAGTTTAAAGCAGAAATTGGGGCACTTTTGAAATTTTCATTTTTGACCAAAATCGACAGGTCCGGGGCTTAGGGAATTTCTCATATGCCACAAAACGGTTGAAGCTCCTGTTCAAAAATGATGCTCCGAAATCAACTTCTGTCACCTCAGTGATACATTTTGGGATAGTACCTAAAGTTTAAAGCAGAAATTGGGGCACTTTTGAAATTTTCATTTTTGACCAAAATCGACAGGTCCGGGGCTTAGGGAATTTCTCATATGCCACAAAACGGTTGAAGCTCCTGTTCAAAAATGATGCTCCGAAATCAACTTCTGTCACCTCAGTGATACATTTTGGGATAGTACCTAAAGTTTAAAGCAGAAATTGGGGCACTTTTGAAATTTTCATTTTTGACCAAAATCGACAGGTCCGGGGCTTAGGGAATTTCTCATATGCCACAAAACGGTAGAAGCTCCTGTTCAAAAATGATGCTCCGAAATCAACTTCTGTCACCTCAGTGATACATTTTGGGATAGTACCTAAAGTTTAAAGCAGAAATTGGGGCACTTTTGAAATTTTCATTTTTGACCAAAATCGACAGGTCCGGGGCTTAGGGAATTTCTCATATGCCACAAAACGGTTGAAGCTCCTGTTCAAAAATGATGCTCCGAAATCAACTTCTGTCACCTCAGTGATACATTTTGGGATAGTACCTAAAGTTTAAAGCAGAAATTGGGGCACTTTTGAAATTTTCATTTTTGACCAAAATCGACAGGTCCGGGGCTTAGGGAATTTCTCATATGCCACAAAACGGTTGAAGCTCCTGTTCAAAAATGATGCTCCGAAATCAACTTCTGTCACTTCAGTGATACATTTTGGGATAGTACCTAAAGTTTAAAGCAGAAATTGGGGCACTTTTGAAATTTTCATTTTTGACCAAAATCGACAGGTCCGGGGCTTAGGGAATTTCTCATATGCCACAAAACGGTAGAAGCTCCTGTTCAAAAATGATGCTCCGAAATCAACTTCTGTCACCTCAGTGATACATTTTGGGATAGTACCTAAAGTTTAAAGCAGAAATTGGGGCACTTTTGAAATTTTCATTTTTGACCAAAATCGACAGGTCCGGGGCTTAGGGAATTTCTCATATGCCACAAAACGGTAGAAGCTCCTGTTCAAAAATGATGCTCCGAAATCAACAACTGTCACCTCAGTGATACATTTTGGGATAGTACCTAAAGTTTAAAGCAGAAATTGGGGCACTTTTGAAATTTTCATTTTTGACCAAAATCGACAGGTCCGGGGCTTAGGGAATTTCTCATATGCCACAAAACGGTTGAAGCTCCTGTTCAAAAATGATGCTCCGAAATCAACTTCTGTCACCTCAGTGATACATTTTGGGATAGTACCTAAAGTTTAAAGCAGAAATTGGGGCACTTTTGAAATTTTCATTTTTGACCAAAATCGACAGGTCCGGGGCTTAGGGAATTTCTCATATGCAACAAAACGGTAGAAGCTCCTGTTCAAAAATGATGCTCCGAAATCAACTTCTGTCACCTCAGTGATACATTTTGGGATAGTACTTAAAGTTTAAAGCAGAAATTGGGGCACTTTTGAAATTTTCATTTTTGACCAAAATCGACAGGTCCGGGGCTTAGGGAATTTCTCATATGCCACAAAACGGTTGAAGCTCCTGTTCAAAAATGATGCTCCGAAATCAACTTCTGTCACCTCAGTGATACATTTTGGGATAGTACCTAAAGTTTAAAGCAGAAATTGGGGCACTTTTGAAATTTTCATTTTTGACCAAAATCGACAGGTCCGGGGCTTAGGGAATTTCTCATATGCAACAAAACGGTAGAAGCTCCGCTCCTGTTCAAAAATGATGCTCCGAAATCAACTTCTGTCACCTCAGTGATACATTTTGGGATAGTACTTAAAGTTTTAAAGCAGAAATTGCGGCACTTTTGAAATTTTCATTTTTGACCAAAATCGACAGGTCCGGGGCTTAGGGAATTTCTCATATGCCACAAAACGGTTGAAGCTCCTGTTCAAAAATGATGCTCCGAAATCAACTTCTGTCACCTCAGTGATACATTTTGGGATAGTACCTAAAGTTTAAAGCAGAAATTGGGGTACTTTTGAAATTTTCATTTTTGACCAAAATCGACAGGTCCGGGGCTTAGGGAATTTCTCATATGCCACAAAACGGTTGAAGCTCCTGTTCAAAAATGATGCTCCGAAATCAACTTCTGTCACCTCAGTGATACATTTTGGGATAGTACCTAAAGTTTAAAGCAGAAATTGGGGCACTTTTGAAATTTTCATTTTTGACCAAAATCGACAGGTCCGGGGCTTAGGGAATTTCTCATATGCCACAAAACGGTAGAAGCTCCTGTTCAAAAATGATGCTCCGAAATCAACAACTGTCACCTCAGTGATACATTTTGGGATAGTACCTAAAGTTTAAAGCAGAAATTGGGGCACTTTTGAAATTTTCATTTTTGACCAAAATCGACAGGTCCGGGGCTTAGGGAATTTCTCATATGCCACAAAACGGTAGAAGCTCCTGTTCAAAAATGATGCTCCGAAATCAACTTCTGTCACCTCAGTGATATATTTTGGGATAGTACCTAAAGTTTAAAGCAGAAATTGGGGCACTTTTGAAATTTTCATTTTTGACCAAAATCGACAGGTCCGGGGCTTAGGGAATTTCTCATATGCCACAAAACGGTAGAAGCTCCTGTTCAAAAATGATGCTCCGAAATCAACTTCTGTCACCTCAGTGATACATTTTGGGATAGTACCTAAAGTTTAAAGCAGAAATTGGGGCACTTTTGAAATTTTCATTTTTGACCAAAATCGACAGGTCCGGGGCTTAGGGAATTTCTCATATGCCACAAAACGGTAGAAGCTCCTGTTCAAAAATGATGCTCCGAAATCAACTTCTGTCACCTCAGTGATACATTTTGGGATAGTACCTAAAGTTTAAAGCAGAAATTGGGGCACTTTTGAAATTTTCATTTTTGACCAAAATCGACAGGTCCGGGGCTTAGGGAATTTCTCATATGCCACAAAACGGTTGAAGCTCCTGTTCAAAAATGATGCTCCGAAATCAACTTCTGTCACTTCAGTGATACATTTTGGGATAGTACCTAAAGTTTAAAGCAGAAATTGGGGCACTTTTGAAATTTTCATTTTGACCAAAATCGACAGGTCCGGGGCTTAGGGAATTTCTTATATGCCACAAAACGGTAGAAGCTCCTGTTAAAAAATGATGCTCCGAAATCAACAACTGTCACCTCAGTGATACATTTTGGGATAGTACCTAAAGTTTAAAGCAGAAATTGGGGCACTTTTGAAATTTTCATTTTTGACCAAAATCGACAGGTCCGGGGCTTAGGGAATTTCTCATATGCCACAAAACGGTAGAAGCTCCTGTTCAAAATGATGCTCCGAAATCAACTTCTGTCACCTCAGTGATACATTTTGGGATAGTACCTAAAGTTTAAAGCAGAAATTGGGGCACTTTTGAAATTTTCATTTTTGACCAAAATCGACAGGTCCGGGGCTTAGGGAATTTCTCATATGCCACAAAACGGTAGAAGCTCCTGTTCAAAAATGATGCTCCGAAATCAACAACTGTCACCTTAGTGATACATTTTGGGATAGTACCTAAAGTTTAAAGCAGAAATTGGGGCACTTTTGAAATTTTCATTTTTGACCAAAATCGACAGGTCCGGGGCTTAGGGAATTTCTCATATGCCACAAAACGGTAGAAGCTCCTGTTCAAAAATGATGCTCCGAAATCAACTTCTGTCACCTCAGTGATACATTTTGGGATAGTACCTAAAGTTTAAGCAGAAATTGGGGCACTTTTGAAATTTTCATTTTTGACCAAAATCGACAGGTCCGGGGCTTAGGGAATTTCTCATATGCCACAAAACGGTTGAAGCTCCTGTTCAAAAATGATGCTCCGAAATCAACTTCTGTTACCTCAGTGATACATTTTGGGATAGTACCTAAAGTTTAAAGCAGAAATTGGGGCACTTTTGAAATTTTCATTTTTGACCAAAATCGACAGGTCCGGGGCTTAGGGAATTTCTCATATGCCACAAAACGGTAGAAGCTCCTGTTCAAAAATGATGCTCCGAAATCAACTTCTGTCACCTCAGTGATACATTTTGGGATAGTACCTAAAGTTTAAAGCAGAAATTGGGGCACTTTTGAAATTTTCATTTTTGACCAAAATCGACAGGTCCGGGGCTTAGGGAATTTCTCATATGCCACAAAACGGTAGAAGCTCCTGTTCAAAAATGATGCTCCGAAATCAACTTCTGTCACCTCAGTGATACATTTTGGGATAGTACCTAAAGTTTAAAGCAGAAATTGGGGCACTTTTGAAATTTTCATTTTGACCAAAATCGACAGGTCCGGGGCTTAGGGAATTTCTCATATGCCACAAAACGGTTGAAGCTCCTGTTCAAAAATGATGCTCCGAAATCAACTTCTGTCACCTCAGTGATACATTTTGGGATAGTACCTAAAGTTTAAAGCAGAAATTGGGGCACTTTTGAAATTTCATTTTGACCAAAATCGACAGGTCCGGGGCTTAGGGAATTTCTCATATGCCACAAAACGGTTGAAGCTCCTGTTCAAAAATGATGCTCCGAAATCAACTTCTGTCACTTCAGTGATACATTTTGGGATAGTACCTAAAGTTTAAAGCAGAAATTGGGGCACTTTTGAAATTTTCATTTTTGACCAAAATCAACAGGTCCGGGGCTTAGGGAATTTCTTATATGCCACAAAACGGTAGAAGCTCCTGTTAAAAAATGATGCTCCGAAATCAACAACTGTCACCTCAGTGATACATTTTGGGATAGTACCTAAAGTTTAAAGCAGAAATTGGGGCACTTTGAAATTTTCATTTTTGACCAAAATCGACAGGTCCGGGGCTTAGGGAATTTCTCATATGCCACAAAACGGTAGAAGCTCCTGTTCAAAAATGATGCTCCGAAATCAACTTCTGTCACCTCAGTGATACATTTTGGATAGTACCTAAAGTTTAAAGCAGAAATTGGGGCACTTTTGAAATTTTCATTTTTGACCAAAATCGACAGGTCCGGGGCTTAGGGAATTTCTCATATGCCACAAAACGGTAGAAGCTCCTGTTCAAAAATGATGCTCCGAAATCAACAACTGTCACCTCAGTGATACATTTTGGGATAGTACCTAAAGTTTAAAGCAGAAATTGGGGCACTTTTGAAATTTTCATTTTTGACCAAAATCGACAGGTCCGGGGCTTAGGGAATTTCTCATATGCCACAAAACGGTTGAAGCTCCTGTTCAAAAATGATGCTCCGAAATCAACTTCTGTCACCTCAGTGATACATTTTGGGATAGTACCTAAAGTTTAAAGCAGAAATTGGGGTACTTTTGAAATTTTCATTTTTGACCAAATCGACAGGTCCGGGGCTTAGGGAATTTCTCATATGCCACAAAACGGTTGAAGCTCCTGTTCAAAAATGATGCTCCGAAATCAACTTCTGTCACCTCAGTGATACATTTTGGGATAGTACCTAAAGTTTAAAGCAGAAATTGGGGCACTTTTGAAATTTTCATTTTTGACCAAAATCGACAGGTCCGGGGCTTAGGGAATTTCTCATATGCCACAAAACGGTTGAAGCTCCTGTTCAAAAATGATGCTCCGAAATCAACTTCTGTCACTTCAGTGATACATTTTGGGATAGTACCTAAAGTTTAAAGCAGAAATTGGGGCACTTTTGAAATTTTCATTTTTGACCAAAATCGACAGGTCCGGGGCTTAGGGAATTTCTTATATGCCACAAAACGGTAGAAGCTCCTGTTAAAAAATGATGCTCCGAAATCAACAACTGTCACCTCAGTGATACATTTTGGGATAGTACCTAAAGTTTAAAGCAGAAATTGGGGCACTTTTGAAATTTTCATTTTTGACCAAAATCGACAGGTCCGGGGCTTAGGGAATTTCTCATATGCCACAAAACGGTAGAAGCTCCTGTTCAAAAATGATGCTCCGAAATCAACTTCTGTCACCTCAGTGATACATTTTGGGATAGTACCTAAAGTTTAAAGCAGAAATTGGGGCACTTTTGAAATTTTCATTTTTGACCAAAATCGACAGGTCCGGGGCTTAGGGAATTTATCATATGCCACAAAACGGTAGAAGCTCCTGTTCAAAAATGATGCTCCGAAATCAACAACTGTCACCTTAGTGATACATTTTGGGATAGTACCTAAAGTTTAAAGCAGAAATTGGGGCACTTTTGAAATTTTCATTTTTGACCAAAATCGACAGGTCCGGGGCTTAGGGAATTTCTCATATGCCACAAAACGGTTGAAGCTCCTGTTCAAAAATGATGCTCCGAAATCAACTTCTGTCACTTCAGTGATACATTTTGGGATAGTACCTAAAGTTTAAAGCAGAAATTGGGGCACTTTTGAAATTTTCATTTTTGACCAAAATCGACAGGTCCGGGGCTTAGGGAATTTCTTATATGCCACAAAACGGTAGAAGCTCCTGTTAAAAAATGATGCTCCGAAATCAACAACTGTCACCTCAGTGATACATTTTGGGATAGTACCTAAAGTTTAAAGCAGAAATTGGGGCACTTTTGAAATTTTCATTTTTGACCAAAATCGACAGGTCCGGGGCTTAGGGAATTTCTCATATGCCACAAAACGGTAGAAGCTCCTGTTCAAAAATGATGCTCCGAAATCAACTTCTGTCACCTCAGTGATACATTTTGGGATAGTACCTAAAGTTTAAAGCAGAAATTGGGGCACTTTTGAAATTTCATTTTTGACCAAAATCGACAGGTCCGGGGCTTAGGGAATTTCTCATATGCCACAAAACGGTAGAAGCTCCTGTTCAAAAATGATGCTCCGAAATCAACAACTGTCACCTTAGTGATACATTTTGGGATAGTACCTAAAGTTTAAAGCAGAAATTGGGGCACTTTTGAAATTTTCATTTTTGACCAAAATCGACAGGTCCGGGGCTTAGGGAATTTCTCATATGCCACAAAACGGTTGAAGCTCCTGTTCAAAAATGATGCTCCGAAATCAACTTCTGTCACTTCAGTGATACATTTTGGGATAGTACCTAAAGTTTAAAGCAGAAATTGGGGCACTTTTGAAATTTTCATTTTGACCAAAATCGACAGGTCCGGGGCTTAGGGAATTTCTTATATGCCACAAAACGGTAGAAGCTCCTGTTAAAAAATGATGCTCCGAAATCAACAACTGTCACCTCAGTGATACATTTTGGGATAGTACCTAAAGTTTAAAGCAGAAATTGGGGCACTTTTGAAATTTTCATTTTTGACCAAAATCGACAGGTCCGGGGCTTAGGGAATTTCTCATATGCCACAAAACGGTAGAAGCTCCTGTTCAAAAATGATGCTCCGAAATCAACTTCTGTCACCTCAGTGATACATTTTGGGATAGTACCTAAAGTTTAAAGCAGAAATTGGGGCACTTTTGAAATTTTCATTTTTGACCAAAATCGACAGGTCCGGGGCTTAGGGAATTTCTCATATGCCACAAAACGGTAGAAGCTCCTGTTCAAAAATGATGCTCCGAAATCAACAACTGTCACCTTAGTGATACATTTTGGGATAGTACCTAAAGTTTAAAGCAGAAATTGGGGCACTTTTGAAATTTTCATTTTTGACCAAAATCGACAGGTCCGGGGCTTAGGGAATTTCTCATATGCCACAAAACGGTAGAAGCTCCTGTTCAAAAATGATGCTCCGAAATCAACTTCTGTCACCTCAGTGATACATTTTGGGATAGTACCTAAAGTTTAAAGCAGAAATTGGGGCACTTTTGAAATTTTCATTTTTGACCAAAATCGACAGGTCCGGGGCTTAGGGAATTTCTCACATGCCACAAAACGGTAGAAGCTCCTGTTCAAAAATGATGCTCCGAAATCAACTTCTGTCACCTCAGTGATACATTTTGGGATAGTACCTAAAGTTTAAAGCAGAAATTGGGGCACTTTTGAAATTTTCATTTTTGACCAAAATCGACAGGTCCGGGGCTTAGGGAATTTCTCACATGCCACAAAACGGTAGAAGCTCCTGTTCAAAAATGATGCTCCGAAATCAACTTCTGTCACCTCAGTGATACATTTTGGAATAGTACCTAAAGTTTAAAGCAGAAATTGGGGCACTTTTGAAATTTTCATTTTTGACCAAAATCGACAGGTCCGGGGCTTAGGGAATTTCTCATATGCCACAAAACGGTTGAAGCTCCTGTTCAAAAATGATGCTCCGAAATCAACTTCTGTCACCTCAGTGATACATTTTGGGATAGTACCTAAAGTTTAAAGCAGAAATTGGGGCACTTTTGAAATTTTCATTTTGACCAAAATCGACAGGTCCGGGGCTTAGGGAATTTCTCACATGCCACAAAACGGTAGAAGCTCCTGTTCAAAAATGATGCTCCGAAATCAACTTCTGTCACCTCAGTGATACATTTTGGGATAGTACCTAAAGTTTATAGCAGAAATTGGGGCACTTTTGAAATTTTCATTTTTGACCAAAATCGACAGGTCCGGGGCTTAGGGAATTTCTCATATGCCACAAAACGGTTGAAGCTCCTGTTCAAAAATGATGCTCCGAAATCAACTTCTGTCACCTCAGTGATACATTTTGGGATAGTACCTAAAGTTTAAAGCAGAAATTGGGGCACTTTTGAAATGTTCATTTTTGACCAAAATCGACAGGTCCGGGGCTTAGGGAATTTCTCACATGCCACAAAACGGTTGAAGCTCCTGTTCAAAAATGATGCTCCGAAATCAACTTCTGTCACCTCAGTGATACATTTTGGGATAGTACCTAAAGTTTAAAGCAGAAATTGGGGCACTTTTGAAATTTTCATTTTTGACCAAAATCGACAGGTCCGGGGCTTAGGGAATTTCTCACATGCCACAAAACGGTAGAAGCTCCTGTTCAAAAATGATGCTCCGAAATCAACTTCTGTCACCTCAGTGATACATTTTGGGATAGTACCTAAAGTTTAAAGCAGAAATTGGGGCACTTTTGAAATTTTCATTTTTGACCAAAATCGACAGGTCCGGGGCTTAGGGAATTTCTCATATGCCACAAAATGGTTGAAGCTCCTGTTCAAAAATGATGCTCCGAAATCAACTTCTGTCACTTCAGTGATACATTTTGGGATAGTACCTAAAGTTTAAAGCAGAAATTGGGGCACTTTTGAAATTTTCATTTTTGACCAAAATCGACAGGTCCGGGGCTTAGGGAATTTCTCATATGCAACAAAACGGTAGAAGCTCCTGTTCAAAAATGATGCTCCGAAATCAACTTCTGTCACCTCAGTGATACATTTTGGGATAGTACTTAAAGTTTAAAGCAGAAATTGGGGCACTTTTGAAATTTCATTTTTGACCAAATCGACAGGTCCGGGGCTTAGGGAATTTCTCATATGCCACAAAACGGTTGAAGCTCCTGTTCAAAAATGATGCTCCGAAATCAACTTCTGTCACCTCAGTGATACATTTTGGGATAGTACCTAAAGTTTAAAGCAGAAATTGGGGTACTTTTGAAATTTTCATTTTTGACCAAAATCGACAGGTCCGGGGCTTAGGGAATTTCTCATATGCCACAAAACGGTTGAAGCTCCTGTTCAAAAATGATGCTCCGAAATCAACTTCTGTCACCTCAGTGATACATTTTGGGATAGTACCTAAAGTTTAAAGCAGAAATTGGGGCACTTTTGAAATTTTCATTTTTGACCAAAATCGACAGGTCCGGGGCTTAGGGAATTTCTCATATGCCACAAAACGGTAGAAGCTCCTGTTCAAAAATGATGCTCCGAAATCAACAACTGTCACCTTAGTGATACATTTTGGGATAGTACCTAAAGTTTAAAGCAGAAATTGGGGCACTTTTGAAATTTTCATTTTTGACCAAAATCGACAGGTCCGGGGCTTAGGGAATTTCTCATATGCCACAAAACGGTAGAAGCTCCTGTTCAAAAATGATGCTCCGAAATCAACTTCTGTCACCTCAGTGATACATTTTGGGATAGTACCTAAAGTTTAAAGCAGAAATTGGGGGCACTTTTGAAATTTTCATTTTTGACCAAAATCGACAGGTCCGGGGCTTAGGGAATTTCTCATATGCCACAAAACGGTTGAAGCTCCTGTTCAAAAATGATGCTCCGAAATCAACTTCTGTCACCTCAGTGATACATTTTGGGATAGTACCTAAAGTTTAAAGCAGAAATTGGGGCACTTTTGAAATTTTCATTTTTGACCAAAATCGACAGGTCCGGGGCTTAGGGAATTTCTCATATGCCACAAAACGGTAGAAGCTCCTGTTCAAAAATGATGCTCCGAAATCAACTTCTGTCACCTCAGTGATACATTTTGGGATAGTACCTAAAGTTTAAAGCAGAAATTGGGGCACTTTTGAAATTTTCATTTTTGACCAAAATCGACAGGTCCGGGGCTTAGGGAATTTCTCATATGCAACAAAACGGTAGAAGCTCCTGTTCAAAAATGATGCTCCGAAATCAACTTCTGTCACCTCAGTGATACATTTTGGGATAGTACTTAAAGTTTAAAGCAGAAATTGGGGCACTTTTGAAATTTTCATTTTTGACCAAAATCGACAGGTCCGGGGCTTAGGGAATTTCTCATATGCCACAAAACGGTTGAAGCTCCTGTTCAAAAATGATGCTCCGAAATCAACTTCTGTCACCTCAGTGATACATTTTGGGATAGTACCTAAAGTTTAAAGCAGAAATTGGGGCACTTTTGAAATTTTCATTTTTGACCAAAATCGACAGGTCCGGGGCTTAGGGAATTTCTCATATGCCACAAAACGGTAGAAGCTCCTGTTCAAAAATGATGCTCCGAAATCAACTTCTGTCACCTCAGTGATACATTTTGGGATAGTACCTAAAGTTTAAAGCAGAAATTGGGGCACTTTGAAATTTTCATTTTTGACCAAAATCGACAGGTCCGGGGCTTAGGGAATTTCTCATATGCCACAAAACGGTAGAAGCTCCTGTTCAAAAATGATGCTCCGAAATCAACTTCTGTCACCTCAGTGATACATTTTGGGATAGTACCTAAAGTTTAAAGCAGAAATTGGGGCACTTTTGAAATTTTCATTTTTGACCAAAATCGACAGGTCCGGGGCTTAGGGAATTTCTCATATGCCACAAAACGGTTGAAGCTCCTGTTCAAAAATGATGCTCCGAAATCAACTTCTGTCACCTCAGTGATACATTTTGGGATAGTACCTAAAGTTTAAAGCAGAAATTGGGGCACTTTTGAAATTTTCATTTTTGACCAAAATCGACAGGTCCGGGGCTTAGGGAATTTCTCATATGCCACAAAACGGTTGAAGCTCCTGTTCAAAAATGATGCTCCGAAATCAACTTCTGTCACCTCAGTGATACATTTTGGGATAGTACCTAAAGTTTAAAGCAGAAATTGGGGCACTTTTGAAATTTTCATTTTTGACCAAAATCGACAGGTCCGGGGCTTAGGGAATTTCTCATATGCCACAAAACGGTAGAAGCTCCTGTTCAAAAATGATGCTCCGAAATCAACTTCTGTCACCTCAGTGATACATTTTGGGATAGTACCTAAAGTTTAAAGCAGAAATTGGGGCACTTTTGAAATTTTCATTTTTGACCAAAATCGACAGGTCCGGGGCTTAGGGAATTTCTCATATGCCACAAAACGGTTGAAGCTCCTGTTCAAAAATGATGCTCCGAAATCAACTTCTGTCACCTCAGTGATACATTTTGGGATAGTACCTAAAGTTTAAAGCAGAAATTGGGGCACTTTTGAAATTTTCATTTTTGACCAAAATCGACAGGTCCGGGGCTTAGGGAATTTCTCATATGCCACAAAACGGTTGAAGCTCCTGTTCAAAAATGATGCTCCGAAATCAACTTCTGTCACTTCAGTGATACATTTTGGGATAGTACCTAAAGTTTAAAGCAGAAATTGGGGCACTTTTGAAATTTTCATTTTGACCAAAATCGACAGGTCCGGGGCTTAGGGAATTTCTTATATGCCACAAAACGGTAGAAGCTCCTGTTAAAAAATGATGCTCCGAAATCAACAACT